>NC_079908.1:17216930-17350376 GCF_024868665.1 Triplophysa rosa
ATTGATAGCAGACTGGTAAAGTACAGTGGAGGAAGTATCTGACTGCAAGGGCCCTGCATCTCTTTTAGTTCCTGGAATCAATAAGTCTTCCAAGCACAGCTGTGAAAGCAAATCTGAGATGGTTCGAGAGAGATGTATTAAAATGACCCGTTCCAGCGACAGCGCGGCGACATTGTGCTGACTCCTGTTATTAACACCCAACAGATTCCACCCACTCAACACTCGCCCTGCCTCGAGAGATGACATTATTCACAACCAGTCTAATACTTGCTGTTTGATTTTCACCAGCACGCTGAGCATGATGGGAAATGATGGGGTTTGTGCTAGCGAGAGCCCTTCCTCAATACAGTATTTGTGATTTAGGAGGGTTTTATGCACTCTAAATGTCTTCTTTCCAACCTTGATGACTGTTTCTTCCTCCAGGACTCCGCAGCAACAACCACTTTGGAGGCCGACTCGAGCACGAGGGAACCAGAGTCAGTCGCCATCAACTACAAACCCTCCCCACTACAAGTCAAGATAGGTGAGGTTTTCAAAACATCTTTACCAGAGAGTAATTTGGTTTTAGATAAGAATTTACAAAGCTGTATGTTGCTACTACCTTTCAGACAAAATTATGGAGTTTGTTATTTCTTAAAAGAATGTTGTGTATAAATATAAAAATGGAGTGAAGTCCATGGCCGGGCAGTATGAGTATATACCGTTGTGATGAAATTAAAATGTCAACCTCAACAGATTTTCCAATTCTGTTTATCAAACATGGAGAAAGAGGAGGGGCCCTTTTTTTTAAAAATGGGTGTGGTTTGGGTTTTTGTACATATCAGCATATTCTGGTGTATAGTGTTGCTGTAAAATAAAATTACTCATATCAGCATCATCATACATTTTTCATTGGTCATGCTATCCCAAAATGAATACAATACAGTAAACGTGTGTATGTTTGGAGGTGTGGCCTGACAATTTTCACATATATGTTTAAAATCAACCATTCAATAATTATTGACCATAAAATCAAAGGATGAGAGTAAGACATTGACACAACATTGCTCACTTCTCAGTCCTCTTTTGCCAGCTCTCTCGCCCACTGTCTCTCTCTCCTGCCCTGCGTCTACAGCTCACGCTGTAGCCGTTCCGTTCGGGCGTCCTGAAATACAGCAGTTGCTGTTGTTAATTAAACTTCACTTTACAATCCACCCACTGACAGCCTTATTACTTATAGCAGCACTGCAGAGATATCACACACTCACACACATGCGGGGCATTGTGTAAAAGTCGCAGAGAAGTCAAGCTCAGACTTTACACCCGAAGAAACTGTTCTCCAGCATAAACACGTCTCTGAATAAATCATATTAAAGAAAGCTAGTTCTCAAAACATAATGACTAAACTTTGTATGCATCCCTGATGCTTGCTGTATTTTAGATATTGACTCTTGTTTAATCATTGCCGAATATCACTATCCAGTGTTGCGTTAGATACCCCTGAGCACCAGGGCTGCCCTCATAGGTGCAACCGGGAACGTTGAATGCTACTCTAATGAGAAGGGTCGACAAATGCATTTTTGGCATCGTTTATCATTTTGTCCCAGGCCTCGTGAATTCTTTCAGTAGCCCTTCAAGCACAACTTACTTTACTCGAGATAATCTCAAAATGTACTTTATAGTTTTTCATTATCCTGTAATATCACCAGTAGAAAATGCATTTCATTTCAGATAGGTAATAGATCATTCAGACTGATGATTTCATTTCTCTTTTTTCCTCTTTGATAGAGAAACAGAGGGAATTGGCACGGAAGGGCTCAGGGAAGAATGGAACCGTGGGTAGTCCGGTCAATCAGCAACCCAAGAAAAATAATGTCATGGCCAGAACAAGGTGAGACGGACTGCATTTGCACGATATAACTGTATTCTCCACTGAATAATAACTTGTAGATCTTTTCCAAAGATCTGTGCATATCCACGCCATACATTGTTGCATTATATATTATAGATTGTATTATTTTGAATAAGACAGAAGTATGGCCGTTTAATAATGGTTGGTTTTCTAAGTACATCAGAAAAAATGTACTAAAATAACAAAAATGCAGCAGATGGGTTTACATAAAGGCTTTACGGTCTGTGAATGTAAATTTGTGTTAGATCAGATGCTGTGAGGGCCAGACTGGTCCCTTGTGCTTGTCAGGATTAGTCCAGTGTTTAGACTTGTCCTCAGGCCTAGTTTAGAGCACAGCTCGAGGCCTGTAGATTAACAGCTCACAGGCTTGAGTCTTTGTCCCAAAGAGGGTGAATAAAAGATGTGTCTCTGGCTAATGTAATGGGTTTGATTGTGTTAAAGGCCTGTCTCATGCTTAGTTAATCCAAACTCTGAAGTGTTTGGATTAGCTAGATTAAAGGTTAATCATAAAATAAAAAAATAAATGCATGTGTTTTTGAGGTTTACAAGTATTGTTAGATTAATATATTTGCCAATGTTTATTGATTTTTATCGGCATTAAAACAGTGTTGCCAAAGCCAAAACAACATTTTCAAAGGGTAAAATATGATATTATATAAAATAATATAAAAGATGTATTACAAATGTAATATGCATTGACTGTGAAATGAAGCTCAACTTGAGAAGAATTTAAGGAGACACATATAAATAACACATATGCCTAAGTCTGGGCTTTTTATTTTTCTATATGCAGTGTTCAAATAAAACCCATACTCCCTGATATACTCTACTTTGCATTTCGCCAAACAATTGCTCTATTAATTCCTGAAAGATTTTCTATTTTGTACTAAACCTATAACTAAATTATATTCAGATGAAACATCCTCTAGTTAATTCTTCTCTCCTTGCAGGTTGGTCATCCCTAATAAAGGCTATTCATCCTTGGATCAAAGTCCAGATGAGAAGCCGCTCGTAGCCTTGGACACGGACAGGTATGACACCATTCAAATTAGTCTCACTTGACTATTTCCTGTGAAGTGGAGAGAAAGTATTGTGAAAATTGAAGAATTGCTCACTTCAAGGAAAGGATTAGAATGAGTAAAATGACAAGTGGTCTGCAATAAGTCTTCTTAATGAAAGCTTTGTGCTGTTATTCTGCCAGCCATCTCTATCTCAGAGGGACCTGACAGTTAATAAAATACCAGCTCAATGCGATATGTCTAGAGCCAGTGCCCTTCAAACCTGAGAAACTGACAGGGCATAAAGAAGAAATTCATGTCCCTGACTCATATTCATGAAGTGACCGCTGTTTTTAATGGAGCTAAGGGAGACCCTTCAACATTATCAAAGTGAATCATGTTTTAAATATTTTAAAAAGTGTGTAGAGGCAGAAACAACTCCCACTTCTCCTATTATTGCATTTGTTTGCAATATCTTTGCAAGATCATAAAGGCTCAGTTTCACTTCAACATAACATATTCTACATGTTTGTAGCATTTTTTTTCTTTTCTACTTATAACGTAATCAAAGTTTTTGGAATCAGTGATTTGTTATGATTGGCTAATGTTACGTTTTGTGTAAGGAAAGCCATTTCCAGGTCCAAGCTTACATTAATTTAAACTAAGACTATTATCTAAACAGCTGCTTATAAGCACTATTTATTTATTTATATCACGTTTAAGCTTAGTTTTTATAAACTCACATTGTTTATTATTACAGTCTTCAGGTTTATGGCCTTCTAGACAATATTTTACAGATTCATTGAACAATGAAATATCTGTCTGGCTGTCTTGGATTAACGGAGATACAGTAAAGATAAGAATTGTGTGTTTTTTGGTAGTTATATAGCATACCGTGAGTGTATATTAGTGCGGTTTGTTGTTTGCGTTTGAACACCGATTTTTTGGTGTGTGATGTCAGACAACCGAGATACAAGTGTTCGTCGAAACAGGTTCACTGTGAGCGGTATTATGTTAACACGCTTCATGTATGTGGTGTAATTTTATTCTCTGTAATAGTTTTCTCAATTTAGTTTTTGCACATTTCATGACCAGACTGTGGGGAGAGCTTTGCATTGTGAATGTTTGTGTTTATAGTATATCAAAATCATTAGGCAATAAGCAAATAAATGTCATGTTTTCCATCATATGTCTCAGAAATAGCTCAAATAGAAGTGCTCTCAGGATAGAATCACAGTTAAAGGGACAGTTCACCCATAAACGAAAAGATGTGTCATCATTTACTCAGCATGAAGTTGTTTCAAATCTGTGTACATATTGTCATCAATGGTGGCCAAGAACTGGTTGGTTACTTACAAGCATTCTTCCAAATATCTTTCTCTGTGTTCATCAGAACAAAGACATTTACATAGATTTGGAACAACTTGATGGTCAGATAATGATGACCGAATTTAACATTTTTTATCTGTTCCTTTAACACTCTTATTTTTGGCAGTTTTCTTCATCTGAAAGTTGAAAAACCCAAAGCACCGAATCGTCTCTATGATTTGTGTGGCCTACACCCTCTTGTAATGAGAAGTTTCGCAGTATGACTTCAAGCATAATGGCCTCTTTGCAGCACAGCTCAGATGATCGAGCACAGCATGCCAGTCTCTCACACAGACCAGTCTCTTATCACAATGCGTTCAGCACTGCCAGCTGGATCTCTGTGACCTCAGAACTATTATTAAGTCATGTTTTAGCTCACCCGTTCTTCGTTGTGTCCCTCTTTCTGTTTCTCTCATCGCCTGACTGAAGTCACATGTCCGGATGCTCTGTCTTTCACATGCTTACAAACGTTCTCGCACCTACCGCACTTCCTTTGTGTGTTCTTAATTGTGCTTTGGAGACCTCGGCTGTAGTTTAATTACAGCAAGAATCGACGGAAGGTTACGGATTATCGCTGCTGATAAATGGACGTTCACAGTTTTTTCTCTCTCTTGCTCCAGTGCATCTCAATAAAATCTTATTGTGTCGACTGATTAAACTGTGTATGATATTACCTGTTAGAATTGTGCTCAGTCATCTGTCAAAGTTCTTCAAAATCAGTTTGCGTTCTTCACATTTTTATCTTCCCCGAAATGACTAGGGCGGAATTTCATCTCAGGTTAGCAGGCATAAAGCTGAAGATGCATATCTGTGACGGCATTCTTGTGTTTCTTTTCTCAGTGACGACGACTTTGATATGTCTAGATACTCATCATCCGGATATTCTTCCGCCGAGGTGAGATATCTGAGGGACCAGGTATTTGTGTCATTTAATCTAATTTAACCCTTGTCATTTTGTAATTTTATATAACCATGTGCACAATTTATATTATATATAAAAGACAATTTTGCTAATCTAACTATCAATGAGACTTTTGATCAAATATTTGGTGACTAACACTGTTGTTAAATCATGTGCTCATTCACAGCAAATAAACCAAGACTTAAACATCCAGCTGCTGAAGGACGGATACCGATTGGACGAAATCCCCGATGACGAAGATCTGGACCTCATCCCTCCCAAATCAGTCAACCCCACCTGCATGTGCTGTCAAGCCACTTCCTCCACAGCCTGTCAAATTCAGTAACCCACCACCTCTTAACCTCACCGTTAACTCGACCCGAATAATAGATTAACTTAATTTATTAAACACGATAGAATGAGTGTATTTCAGTTCATTTAAAATAGGGAATGTTGAATGAAAATGCACAAGAAATATGTTACCGTCATTGGTTCCTCCTATGGTAGGACGTGAGTGTTTTTATCATCACCAGAGGGTGCTAGACTAGGGTGTGTACAGATGCATTGAGGTACCTGAATGCGGAGAACGTATGCCGCTATTCAAAACAGAACAAAACAGAATGTTTGATTCCTAAATATTGTTCTCTAGAACAGTGTTTCCCAACCTTTTCACAACAACGTGTTCTTACTGGATATCATTTAACAGCATAATGAATATTAGTCTGTGGCTTAACATGCTGGGATAGATTCTAGCCCTCCTGCGACCCTGAAGAATAAACTGGTTTGGAAGATGGATGGATAGATTCATATTATTAAAATGCCAAATTTTGCAACTATACACTTTCACACTTTAAGAAATACCAATTTTTAAACCGCATTAAAGTTAATATTGTTCTCTGCTGACCCTTAGGGAATCAATGCTCTAGAATGCCCAGCTATGTTTAGCTTACACTTTTAGATATTAAGTACAGAAGTCATCTTTGTCAAATGAAATGGAGTGTAAAGAGACCAGGAGAATCTGTTTCACATTTAGATTCTTATTCTTATTCTTATTCTTATTATTTTCCTATTTAAGTATTAATATATTATCAGTAGCTTTGTAGCACATGAGTAAATGACACCCACCGATCTGCTGAAATTGTCAAGTCATGTTTAGCTGTAATGTCATGGAATGTACCTCCTAACAGAGACATAAGTTTTGTTCCGTAAAATTTTGATCAGCGGTGCTTGTGGATTTTGAACATGATGAAAACTGGCACACAAACTCAACGCAGTTACCGGTTAAGGGATTTGTATGGAAAAAGCGTATTAAATCTTGTTAGTTTCATCAGCAGATAGTTCAAGAATACGTGAACCTAGATCTAAAACACACAATCATTTGGTACGATTTCAGGATAGAATAAAGGAAAAGCTTGCATTGATGTAGCCTACTTGAAGTCATAAAAGTAGTTGCCAGATACATATTTCTAAAATCTTTAACATGAAGACACAATGCTACAGATTTTGTTCAACACTATTCACTATTTGTGCCAAAATGCAGTATTTATTTAATTAAAAAAATGGGTTGATTGGGGAAACATGGCCAACATTTCAAACGACCTCCAAAATCAATGTTACATTTGGTTTAACACACACTTTAATGATCTTGTTCCATATGGAGTCATTTTAAAGTGCAATACCATCCTGTCAGACAGTGTCATTTAATGCATGTCTTATGTACTGTAGATTTCCACAGTATTTGTGTCTTCTGTTTGTCATGCAACTGTATTAGGACTTACCTATTTACTTTGCTTTTGTTTATTTTGTGAACTTTCAAGAGCACCTTATCCTGAAGTCACACCCTACGCTGAGCACGACGCTACTAACACTCCAGTTCTCATCCAATGTACTACATCTGGAGAATGTATGAAGGGAAATTACAATGTAAAAAGTTACAAAAAATAAAAATCTAATATTTAATGTTTTCCTGCATTGCTATATCAGTGACCAGAATAGTATATGACGGACACTGTTTTTCACTGAATGCAGAACACTACAGTGTTAACTTTTCATCTACTGTAAACATTTTTATTGCTATATTGGTATATCGGTGAATATTTAACACTCCTTTGCCATTTAAACCCCTGGTTGCCACGTGTCATGTATGTTTAAGTGAGAAAGCTTTTAGCATAGCAACATATACTCTCGCTTTATGGGGTTATAGACTGTCATGGTATGTAGATGTGCCACTGGATGGATTTTTTTTCATCCGTGTATGTGTGTATGCTTCTCCTGGTGTCAATACAAGACTGTGTCCCTGCTTTGGTTGAAGATTACAGCACCATTGTGTATCATCGCTTGAATTATCCTCCACTTTCTGTTACTACATTGAATTAGAGTTTGCCTTAAATGAAGCTAAACAGCGGGTCATTTTATTTATTACAAGTGACATGTTTTTAATTTATTGAAATAAATGGGCTTTTTAACATAGACTTTTGTTTTGACATGTTTTTACTTGTATTTCCTATGTTTTCCACGTCTGTCAGTAAATATGATTGTAGAGATGTGAAGAGTTCCATGCCAGTATTTAACAATGTTACTGTTCTGTGTAGTGAAACTTACCTGTGAATACATATGAAATATACAGTTGCAACTCTCTCTTGTCGTGAGTTTTTATGCATGTACACTAATGGTCATTTAAACGTCCTTCAGAATTATTTGTCATGAGCTAGGAAACCTTTGCAAGGTAATTTCTGACAATGTATTTTTTGTCAACACCATTTGAGTTCAGTAATATTTCTTCTGGAATTCTGTCAGTGACATAACAGGAAGTTGCGATAAGTGGGAGAGACAGTGGCACCCTCAAGGGGGGACCAGGGGGACCACGGCCCCCCCAAAAAGTCATTGGCGCCCCCAACCAGAATGAGATTTTTTAAATATATATATATATTTTTTTATATTAGAATAATAGTATTAATATTTATTAATTAAAATGTACATTATCGAAGCACTATGTAAAAAAAATAACTTTTATAATGTGTTATGTAGAATACGTTCTCAACCCCTCCTATCTCGTTTAACCTGCGAAACCGCGACTAATATGCGCACGGCAGCCGCAGTACCACGCACGTGACGTCATGTTTGCTCCTGTTCAGTCAGCACGCATGAAAGGGGTTGGAGACGAAACTCACAAACTAGTAAGTAAAACCTGGTTTATTGTATGATAAAACTTATTGTATCAAACTCTAATACGGGTTGGTTAACTGCGATTAAGCTAGTCGCTAAGGCATTGGATTTGAAATTTTCTGCTGCTCATACTCGCATTTTGATCGATCACTATAACATGTTTGGTTAATACATTACTCCATCAGCTGGTCTTTAAATTGTAAGGATTTGCAGTTTTTGGCATCTATTACTATCATATTTTTTTATAGTCAAATATATATAGAACAATTAGCGAATTAGCATGTATCGATCAAACACTGAAAATATTAGTAAATTAAATCAGAAATTAAATCGTAAGACTAGTAATAACTTTATATGATCCCAGTAGTATTAATGGCAATGCCAAAACTCTTAACCATTAGATTAAGGCATAATACATTTTTTTAAATGTGCCACCCTAAGATTTGTACTGGCCCCTTTGTGCCACCCCATAAAAAAAATCCTGGGGGCGCCACTGGGGAGAGAGGGCTGTGGAAGTGTTGTAGGTTGTCTGGGATTGGAGGAGAGAACTAATTAGCTTGACTTTATCCCTACTGGGCCAGATGGTGCACAAGGCTTACCTACAGGCCTCTTTAAGCCTTAACCATGCTTTGGACGATTCGTCTTGTTTGGAGTAAAAGACAGATAGCTGTCCCTCACTACTGAGACCCGGCTGGACGTTTGGTGAGTAACAAAATAACAGTCTTAATTAGTCCTGCTTTGTCTTTGTAATGTACAAATATCCAATTAAGGCATCTAATTACATTTAACAGACTTTTCAATGTAGCAAATTACAGTATAATCAGCATCTTGATTCGCTAAGTGTTAAGATGGGGGCCAGTGTCAATAATTGTTAGCACTTGTGACAATGTTGTATTACAGTATTTAATATGAGCACAGAATTACTCGGACATTTATGCTACACCCATAATGTATTACATCTTTGTTGCATCTGTTGCATCAAATCAGTCTTTTTGCTTTTAGGTTGTTCGAATTTGTGAAAGACATTTTAAATGATACTCCACCCAAAAATGAAAAATCAGTCATCATTTACTCACCCTTAAGTTGTTCCAAAACTGTATACATTCCTTTGCTCTGTTGAACACAAAGAAAAATATTTAGAAAAATGTTAGCAGCTGATATTTCTGGGACATCATTGACTAGTAGAAAAAAATATTGTATAAAAAATTTGATATTTTGAAGAATTTTGGAAAGAATTCTTTTGGGGCACCTTTGACTGCCATTTTCATTTTTCCTAGTATGGTAGTCAATGATGTCCCAGTAATGTTGGTTGCCAACATTTTTCTAAATATCTTTCTTTGTGTTCAACGCAACAAAGACATTTATAAAGGTTTGAAACAACTGAGGAGGAGTAATTTATGACAGAATTTTCATTTTTGGGCGAACTATCCCTTTAATTAATACTGACATGTGTACCTAATGTTTATTTAGATTATTTGGAAGCTTATACATGAGTATACTTCAATAATGCATCATTTGTTTTAATTTTACCTGATACTTTTGCTTGATTTTAAAGATGTACTTATCGAAAAACATGTAACAAACATAATTGATATTGTTTTGTTTATGTAACATATTGTTACGTTTGGCAGATTCAAATGTTGGGTGTCATTATGAATGTCAGAACCTCCAAAGTAGCTGCGCTGGTGCTGCTGTCAGCGCATCTCCTGCATGCGTCTGCGCTGCCTGCAGCCTCCTCCTATGAGTTCAATGGCTACAGGATGCAGCAGTACAACTTACAACAGGACAAATATGGTAAAACACCTGGAGTATTCCCTTTTAATGCTTTGGTTATATATATTTTTCATATTTAAACAAAATTATGTAACCGAATGAAGAACAATTCAATAGAATATTTATCTATCTATCTATCTATCTATCTATCTATCTATCTATCTATCTATCTATCTATCTATCTATCTATCTATCTATCTATCTATCTATCTATCTATCTATCTATCTATCTATCTATCTATCTATCTATCTATCTATCTATCTATCTATCTATCTATCAGTGACTTATGCTCAATTTCTGATTTGGTAGAATATGAAAACCATTACCACTCTCCATCTCTTTTCAACCTTATTTGAATTACAGCTGTCCCAATATGAAATTGAAACACGAGTTTGTGACCTTTGACCCCCAGGTTGCCGTGGAGCTATTGTGGTAGCAGAAGCACGCTCGGCTGCGGACAACAGCCTCACTCGACGCTGTGTGATCATGAAACTGCCTGATTTCACTGAAGAGCACTACCTAGAAGCCAAAAAGCAGAACGCAGCCGCAATATTAATACTGCTCCCAAAAAACATCTCTGCAGTACCACAGGAGATAGTACAGGTCACTCATAAATCATTCCTAAAACGCATAAATCATTAACATTTCTATGCAGCAACCCTACAGATTGCAAATGCAAATATAAAAAACAAGTGTTATTTATTAAAAAATAGAGCAAACCTTAAAAAAGCTTATGTTGGGAAATGTAAAAAAAGTACTGTTTAGAGTTGTGTGGTCAAGCATTGCTTTTTTTCACAGAATGTTCTTTAGTGGAGGATGAATTTAAAATAGTAAATTAAAAAAATGACTTTAGCTGGGTTTGCACAGGCAGGGTCACAGTTGGGTTATTTGTAATCACCGATGGAAGCAGATTGCGCTAGAAACCTCTCAATTCCCCAACCTGGTTAGCTAAAGGTCAGAAATGAATTTCCCCACCATCTCTAGAGTTTCATGGCGACTGAGTCTCAGGTCCTGCAGAAGGAAACTCTGATGCCTGTGTATGTGGTCCCAGAGGATGAACAACTGCTCTGCATGTACGAGGAGGTCAATCATGCCGCAGCTACGAAATCTGCTTCTGCGTTAGTGAGAGGTGAGTGAATTTATAGAGTTAACTTACCAAAAATGAAGATTCTTTCACCATTTACTCACCCTCATGTCATTCCAAACCTGTACGACTTTCTTAATTCTGCAGAACACAAAAGAAGATATTTTGAAGAATGTTGTACCAAACAACATTGACCCCCATTGACATACATCGTATGGAGACAAAACCACTAAAACATTTCTCAAAATATCTTCTATTGTCTTCCAAAAAGACATGCATGTTTCTTTATTGTTGACTTTTTCTTTGTGCCTTTTTCCAGTTCTTCGTAGTATAATCACCACCACAGCCTTCCAAATATTAGTGAGTAACTCCCCCATCAAGCCTATAACTGATACCACCATCATCGCTTTAGAGGTGAGCGTGACTCCCCGCCACAAAAAGCAACTCTATTTTTTATTTGTGGTACATAGTTGGTCTATAATTAATCCTGCATGTCAGTCAAGTGGATTTATTGCTTCGTTTCAAGGGATTTCTTCCTGGAGCTGGAGAAGACCCGCCCACTATTGTCATCACAGCCCATTATGACACGTTTGGCCTTGCTCCTGTAAGTCACCCTCACACAGACGAAGCCTATTAAAGTATCTCTGTCGCAGTGTTTTAATACTATATGCTGAATCATTTTAATACACACTATTCCCTAACACGACACAGAATGATTCATGCAAGTTGCCAGTGAAGCGGTTCTATCTTTGTGGGAAGTGACCTTTTCAAACATCTATAACTTCAGTATAGCCGAAATGAACACCTCTCAAAGCACTATCAGTTAAAGGAATAGTTCACCAAAAATAAAAATTCTGTCATCATTTATTCATCTTTATGTCGTCTAAACCTGTAGGACGTTGTTTCTCCTGTGTGAAAATACAGAAAAGAAGATATCTTGAAAAATTTCAAGTCTAGTCAATGGGGGCCAATATGTTTGTTTAACAACATTCTTCAAAATATCTTTTGTGTTCTTCATACAGGTTTGGATGACGAGTACACGATGAAAGAATTGTTTATTTTTGAGTGAACTATTTCGTAAGCACCCTTAGTCAAAATGAGAGATGATGTCTCGGCTTCCCGTTCCCTAATGAATCAAGCACAATTATTTGAATCCCTCATCTCTTCACAGGTCATTAGATAGTTTTGCAATACATTTTTAACACTGACAAAATAATAATAACAGATAAAACCAAGAGTTGATTTCTTTTCTGTTCACATTCATATGTGTCTTAATGATTCATATGTGTCCTCTCTTATAGTGGCTGGCGTATGGTGCTGATTCTAATGGCAGTGGCGTCGCTTTGCTTCTTGAGCTGGTTCGACTTTTTCAGCGTCTCTACAGTGATCCGCGAAGCCAGCCTCCGTCAGTTCCTTTCTTTTTTTTCAGGCCTTTCTTTTTGTGATACACCACAACTATTACTTTGGCTATTTTGTCAATACTGAATATCATTAATCCATCATGTTCGATGTTAACTATTGTTGGCTATTGAAATCCTGTTGCATGTAGATATCACCTCCTGTTCACCCTGACTGGTGCTGGTAAATACAACTTCTTCGGCACCAAACGTTGGCTGGAAGAAAATATGGACCGTGCAGGTATGTGGAATTATTTTAGATGTCTCTTTTAACATTAGCCGCCAAACGGAAAATGTCATAAATAACAGTCATGAGCCTTCATAACAGACTGAAAGCATTTGATATTGGGATTTTATGCAGAATCCAGTCTTTTGCATGACAACGTGGCATTCGTTCTGTGTCTGGACTCCCTCGGTAATGGCGATGAGCTTTTCCTTCATGTTTCACGACCCCCTAAACCCGGAACCTCTCAGTTTAGCTTCGTTCAGGAGTTGGAGCAGGTTCGTCTTGATAACAATGTGAAAATCAGTCCTTTGAACCTCATCTGTGATAAATACCTGATGTGTTTCTGCTGTAGGTGATCTCCGGCAGGTTTCCCTGGGTGCGATTTGGAACCGTCCATAAGAAGATTAACCTGCAAGAGACCACCGTGGCCTGGGAGCACGAGCGCTTCGGGATGAAACGTATCCCAGGATTCACTCTGTCGCACATCGAGAACTCCAAATCGGAGCTAAGAGGGTCTATCCTGGACACCATGTGAGAAAAACAACCAAAATCAAATTGCTTTAGATCCCTTAACAAAAGGATTAAACGATTTTATATCATGTTATATCAGATATTAAAGGGGTCATATGGCGCGAATAGGTGTTTTGAAACCTGCCTGAAACGCCTCGTGTAACCACACCCCCACAAATCTACATCAGTTGGTGGTATGATTTTACTAAGACCGCCCAAATGTATATGCAAGTAAGGTGGGTGTACCTGTCAGTCCAATTGCTTTGGAGTAAGAGGCGTCACATTTCCGTCACACGCTTGCAGTATTCCACCAATCACTATGCACTGGTTAACTGGCCAATCATAGCGCACCTCGCTTTTCAGAGCCATGAGCTTTGTTAAAATTCCGCGCGTTTCAGAGAGGCGGGGCAAAGAGGAGATACAAACATGCACGGTATGTGGAAAATACAGCGTTTTTGAAACTTAAATCGTGTATACACATTGCATTACATCTAAAACAAACCATTCGTTTCAGCTGTGTCATATGACCCCTTTAAAGTAAAAGATGAAGATGATTTTTTTCATACTCGTTTTTCTTCTGAATGTAGGGAACATGTGGACATCATGAAGCTCAGACGGAACGTGGTTATTGTTGCAGAGTCCTTGGCAAGATTCATGTACAACCTTACAGACAAGGTGAGGCAAACATTAGAGTCTCAGTGATTTGAAACCGTCACACCAACCTTGAAAACACTCACACAAACCACTTTATTAATCCTGCCTTAAGGTACAGTATGTTCTGTCTTTATAATTCCTTTTCTGTCCCATTTCTTATCATTTGTGCTGCAATGATAATCTGCTCTTCTAAGGACATGCAGGTGTTTATGAACAGTTTGGTAATAATCATTTTCTTTTTCTTATTTTGTTGTTCATTTTAAGACACTTAGATTTACTGTGTTGGTATTGTAGTACCGTAGTACTTTGATTGAAGTCGTGGTAGAGCAATTACGTTTGGACACACTTGACTGAATTTAGATTTATCATCATCTTAAATATGTCATTTTCACCCTTATGCTTAAATGCTTAAAAGTAGTTTTATACACAAATAGATGTGGAAAGTATAACCAGAGTGTCCACCATTTACGGGAACTCCTTAAGTTATTAAGCAACTGTTCATTTTTTATGTTAATGATTATGTGTAGGATGTTCAGGACAGCCGTTTGTCTGCTTTGATGTTCATGATGACGTCTATTCCCAGAGCCGTTCAGCTGCTTGACAGAGAGCCAGAACACGTACTCCTGATTAACAGCCTGGAGCAAGAGTTTAGATATTATCTAAAGCAGGTCTATAGACACACGTTCCACCTAGACAGAAGGTACGCACGCACGCACGCACACACACACACACACTGTACATACAAGGAATTAAAATGGTTTATTTCTTGAAATAGTTCTAACTTCTTTCATTCAACTTTCATTTTCATCTTTATACACTTTCTGCAAAAAGGAAAAGTCTCACAAGCACTAAATATGGACAGATCACAGACTTTATTGTTTTTAGATACAGCTAATTGTAATATAAAAAGACTACCCATAAAGTTGACCATCACATTAACAGAAAACCTAAATAACATTATTTACCTTATTAATATGTAATTTTTAGAACACACCAGATATTTCAGATTCATTCATTCATCAATGCATTAATGCAGATAGATAGTTAAGACAAAAAACAGGGAATTATGAAATACATAGAATACACTAGCCAAATACACAGACATGTTAAATCTGCTATCTAAATTTTATAGGGATCCTGAAATCACATTCTTTGATCAAATGAGTCGGCCAATGATGATGTACAGGTGAGTCTTAAAATGGGTCGGTTTTGCAGCAAGGTTTGTTTTATAATTACAGTTTGCACAAACTGAATCCTGACTGAATTTCGTTTTACTTCAGTTTAATCACATGTAGGGTAAAACCTGCTGCCTTTGACCTGTTTTTGGGAGGCTGTATAGCTGGATACCTTGGAATAATCTATTACGCCATTCAGGTGCGAACACATTGCTTAATTTACTGCACATGTACTGAGACCTATGTTACAAGTTAAGATTACTTTCAATTGTTGCTGTAGCTCAGTTGGTAGAGCATTGAGTTAGCAGCTTATGGGTTTGTTTCCCTAGAAAAAAGGTACTGTAAAGGACCAGTTTGTAGTTTTTTGGAGGATCTATTGACAGGAATGCAATATAATATACATAACTATGTGTTCAGAGGTGTATAAAGACCTTACATAATGAAGCGTTATGTTTTTATACCTTAGAATGAGCTATTTCTATTTACATACACCACGGGTACCCTTGCATGGAATTTGCCTTGTTGTTTCTACAGTTGCCATAAACGGACAAATTGGTCTACAGAACACGGTTCGTAAATACGTTATCTCTTTCGGGAAAGAAGCGAAAACATGACGACATTTTAACCCTCTCTCAGCCTCCGTAGTGCTTCAAAAGAGAGGGGTGGAGTGAGCCGTTGGTTGCAATTCGCAACCTCACCGTTAGATGCCGCCAACAATTACACATGGCACCTTTAAATGCAAAGTTACTTTAGATCAGTGGTCACCAACCCTGCTCCCGGAGATCGACCGTCCTGCAGACTGCAGCTCCAACCCTGCTTCAGCACACCTGTCTGTAATTATCAAGCAAACCTAAACACCTTGATTAGATAATTCAGGTTTGTTTGATTGGGGTTAAAGCTGAAATCTTCAGGACGGTCGATCTCCAGGAGCAGGGTTGGTGACCACTGCTTTAGATAATAGACAAATGCATAAATGTAAGCAAGAACAGTAATCTGAAGGGTCTAACCCCTCACTCCCATGATCTGTGGTTTGCTTCTTTGTGATTTGTTTTTCGATTAATGTGCTTTGTTTTTAGAAATTTGGGCACGTCTACACAAAATTTAAAGCAACAATGAATGCCAAGCACCAATAAACTGTGGAAGACCAAACATCACACATCAAAGATCCAGTGCAACAAGCCGTCTACACCAACAACAATGGAAAGGAACATGTTTGTTTGTGTAATTTAAAGAGGTTTTCTTGTAAATTAGCATTACTGTCGTTTTTTTCTATCTTGAATTTCTTAAATAAAAATAAAAGATCACACCTCATCTGCAAATTCTGCCATCAAAAATCCTTGTGTCTAACTTCGTTGAATGTTCACACATTGATCAACAAAGTGAGACTGAATTCTACGATGAAGCATGAAAGTTTAATAAGTCTAGAGTAGAAACGGAATTCATGGGTAAATCATGAGCCACATTAAAAGACAACCTGATGCCAAAGAGAGAGGTGATGGACACACAGAGGCGGATAAATATGGTCACAGGGTCACGGATGTGTTGTGGTGTTTCCAAATGCCCCTAAAGAAGCCTCACTACACCTGCTGTACATCTGCTACTGTATATTATAGTTTATGCCATGTTTATCCAAAGTTTGTTATTTGTTCACACTTCATTTCAATACGTTATTTCCTTTTGAGTAGTTATTTACTCATAATATTAGGTGGAACTGGACATGAGATTGGTTTCATTTCATAAATTATGTATAAAATGCTTTTCCCTGTGGAACAATCAAGCTGTCCAGTTCATAATAGGTTCGCTGACTGCATTTTGATTTACTTGTGTTGGCACAGCAAAGGAGGATATTTGACAGTTACTGCGGGTTCTTGCCAAGTTCTCGGTTAAATGATGACCGTCTTGATTATCACTTATAAAGTCCTTTCTTTCACTTGACCTAGTAATGATTATTATTAGTAGATATTTTGAGAAATGCCTTAGTGGTTTTGTGTCCTTTTGGAACTCAACGAGGGCCAGTGTTGTTTGGTTACATCTTCTTTTGTGTTCTGCAGAAGAAAGAAAGTCATACATGAACATTGAAATTACATAACAGGGAGTTAATGATGACAGAATTTTCATTTTAAGGTGAACCATCCCTTTAAGTAATCTTTTTCATATCTTTTATAATGCTTTTCACAATACACGTTCTGAGCAGCTAACAAAAAATCATACATTACCATTCTTATTACATCTTAGAATCACTTATATTTTTGTCTGTAGACTTTTACACCCACATACACAATGTTGTACCGCAATGACATGAACAAAGGCTCCAATATTCAAAGATTTCAACTAGGGGTCTCTTAAAGTGATAGTTCCCCCAAAAATGTAAATTCAGTTATTCACCCTCTTGTCATTTCATACCTGTATAACTTTCTTTCTTCTGCAAAACACAAAAGAAGCCCCGTTGTTCAGTTACCAACATTCTTCTTTTGTGTTCTGCAATGATGTAAATGACAGAATTTTAATTTTTTGGTGAACTTTCTCTTTAAAGAAACTTGAGACAGGCATGCAGAGAAAATAGACAGAGTCTGTAACATCTAACAAACAGATCTCACGTCACCCGTTTAACCGTGGTCAAGCCACACTGAGCAAGAGCCACAAAAATCACACCGGATCAGAGCTGAATTATTGATTGTTGGCATTCTGTCTAGGGAGCGACGGGGGGTGGCAACCCGGGGCGGTTCGAACCTGATGAAAGAAGGATGCACAGGATCTCATTTCCATGCATCTCTTTCTGTCTTATCACTGAAGCGTGAAATATTAACATGTTGCCAATGCCAGAATCACATCAAGAATGTGCTTTGTGTACTATGTTTTCAAATGCCATTTGAGAAATGAAGTGCTATGGGCACCTGCTTCAGGAAAGAAAGTGATAAATGGAAAGATATCAGAGCTGATTGGATCGTATGGAGAGATAAGGGATTGAAAGATGAAGATACAGAATAGACAAAAGGAACTGTGACAGACAGCACTAAAGCAATGCTGTGGGTATGAGATGCGTGGTGAGACAGAGAGGGAGGGGGTGAGGTTAAGTTTTCTGTGAGGCAGGTATATTCAAGTTGTAGACAGACTCTTGGTGTATAGTTGAAGTTGAAATGGGTCCTCAACTACACTTCAGCAGTACCTACGCAGAAGAATTCAGTTACCCGGCTCGGGGAAAACCCACCCAGCCCAGACTGTCTTCTGCGTATCGTAGGAACAACCCTCATCCGCGGCCGGTAAGAACCGAACTTTAGAGCTGTTTTAGGGTTGATCTTTAATCGGACCAACATTATCATGGGATGGTTCTGTGCAGGTTTAAATCATTCAGTGATGTTTTACGAATTGTTTTGTGTAGTCGTGTGTGTGTTATACAGTATATCTTAGGATGTATCCACATTTACTGTCTAAGACATAATTGTAAAAACTCTTTTTTTGTTGTTGAAAGATTTCATGTGTAGTTTGCATCATTTCCGAGATATACGTTTGTAACCGCAAGGAAATTGACATTTTTGAAAATTAGTGATGACATGACTTTTTTTACTTCATGTGCATTAGCTTTGTGAACAATGCAATAATGCAAAATCTGTATTAGAAAGATATAGACTGTAAACAACAGGCAACATTTGTACCAAAACATGAATAATTCATCAGTCCAGAGCATTAGCCACCTGATTCTGCAAAACAACCCTACACGTGGGAGGCTTTGTACAAGTGGTTCTGGTTACACTGTGTTCTACTCTCACTGTGTTAGCAAAACAATCTAACCTCCACTGGATCAGTGTTACAGGCTATTAAGTGCCACTTAACGTTGGTATTGGCATTCTTTTGCCACCCAGGACTTCCTGATGCCAAGACAGCTTCAGACTGGATATGGATCCCGGAGGCACTATCAGACCACGACTCCTACTTCATTTTTACCTCCAGTCAGACACATATCAGTCCAGTTTCCAGGTACAAATACTTAAACAAACTACTGTTGTTATTGCAGGAAAAAAACAACATTAGGTTTGCATTACACAATAAAATTTTTACTAATAAAAATAAAACCATTACAACATTATATGTAGTGTGTTTTGGGCCTTATTTCAGTAGGATTTAATGGGGTTCTATTTGTTCCCACCCACCAAAGTACGTCCCATCAATAGAACTCTACACATTACCAGTAAAGACCACATACTATTAGTTTTCATTAAATACAATTCTCATCATAACCATTAAATCTATTTTAACTTATGTAATATTTTTATCTATAAAGTATTTTCCAGCATTTGATCCATCAAATCAGTGTGAATTCTTTCTCTAGTTTTATGCTATTGCTACGTATTCCTTGAATTGTTTTGTTTGGCAACAGCTCTGCTAATAAAATTGGACATAATAGAACAGATAAACTATATACATATACAGATACACTCAACTGCTACTTTTATCTCCTTGCTCTCCCTCTATTTTCTTGAAGATGTGCAGACAGGAGAGTCAATGCAGAGTTCTCAGAAAGACTCCAAAGCACGTGCCTCCACTGCAGTGTGCACACTGCCACCTGCTGGCTGGCATCTGAAACCACAGCGAACCGACATCCCACATTCATCCATTATAAACACTCAAGGGTAATACTTTTGCCATTGGTTGGTTTAAATTAAAATGGTCTTTATATAATACTACTTTACTGTGTATTTTAAGTCTTTTTTTGATAGAACTATGGAATATATTTAGCATATTTTCATTTCAGGTGACAAAATATTTTTGTCTACTTCAGGAAATACTTAGGCAAAGATCATATAAGATCTCAGTATGACCAAAAGATGGATGTCATGCCAGCTTTAAAAAATATAAAACATCAAGTTACTCATCATCACAGAAGATCACGCTCAAATTCCACACCTGACTGCAGGTATTTATTCCTAAAACCTCCAAAAAATCCGTAGACACCAGAGGAAAAAATTCGGAGCATGACTGTGTGTTAATGGATCTCAATGGCTGTGATTATAGGATACTTTTTTAAAAATAAAGATGTTTTGGTTTGCAGTAAAGGACACAGCTGCTTCCAAGTGGTGAAACCCTATAAAGTTGGACACTATATAATCCACCCGGAGTTCTTGTCAGAAGGAATGTGCTACTGAAAGCCACAGTGGGCATTTCCTTTATTGGTTACAGCTGTATTCACGATACGAGTTACGTGTTGTTCCTGTCTTGTAAATTATACATTTCTAACTATATTTTAATGACTGCAGAATTTGTATTATTGGCTGTAAATAACCTGTAATTAAAAGTTTTGGGTGTCATTATTTAATCTATCTATTAGTTTTGTACACAAAAATACAATTGTTTGTACATATTAGTTTTTCCTTTACATAATTATGTATATTATGAAAATGTTAATTTATGAATTTGTCGTCACCGTACATTAGCTGTAGTTGCTATGGTATTTTAGTATTTGGTATTTTAGCTGTTTAACAACAACCAGAAGAAAGAGTCGCAAACCTTCCTGAAATCCTTGCGCGTTCCCTTTCAAAGCGCGAAAAACTCCATTTCCCAGAGTTCCGCAGTCTAAGTCTGTGTGGAAACTCCTCCCATTACAAGAGAGAGTTCAGCGTCTTGGATTGTAGAGACAGAGTATGTCAACACACACTATTAAATCAAGATTACTCGAGCTGGTAAGTCTTTTATCTCGTCTAACTAAAATATTTAAAGATTTAAACAGCCGATTTGTGGTCATTTTAGGCTACCCCAGTTAAACCCTGCGTTCCTTTACACTAACGTTAGTCTTTCCCTCTGTTGATAGATCAGACCACTCCGTGCTGTCTCGTGTTTCATGTGATAAATTACTAAACTCTTTTATATTGTTTCATAATCATGTGTTCCTTTACCTCCCAAAACTAAGTTGCCTTAGGCTTAGAGTAGACCAATCGTTTATTGACGCTAACTTAACTTGTATGGCTTCACACTTTGATCGATCAATACAATATCTTTGTGTCAATGGTGTCTACATGTTTCAAAACAAACAGCACGCAAGTTTTTCATTGCTGTGTCTATTTTAGTACAACTTCTGTCATCCAAGCTGATGTTTAAACTATCTGACCTATTTTTCTGACCATATTTGTACTCTTGTGCTCTTTGAGCCCCTATCTAGTAAACACTACGGGTGCGAAAAGACCTAGAAGCCTTTTTCTTTTAGTCACATGTTCTGGATCAGCGAAAATGTCGTTTACTCGTGAACACGATTGCTTTATCTCTCCAAACATTGTAGTATTAAACAAACGTCTACTACTGCGGTTGTTTTACGTTAGTATGAAAATGCATTTAAATGTGAATTTGCATGGCAAAGTGCCCTTGATATGCTTCCCTTTGCTGTCCAGTGTTCACAGTTTTATGCATGACTATTGCTTAACTTTTCAAGGGCCTCTTTTATGCAAGAACAAATGTCGTGGTGAAGTCATATGAATCTATAACTTAAATTTATCGGGCAGCTGTACCGGATAACTGTGCTTTACAAAGTATAAAAACAGAATAAGAGGGATCCTGTGCAACTGCAGTTCTGCTTTAGACTTCTTCTTTAGTAGTAAGCATAATACACTGACTGCTTTTTATTTAGTCTGTCTGAAGGCATTTTGCCACTTTCAAAGTTTTGCAGGTGGTCTTGTGTTTTTCTCTGGAACATTTAGTCCGCACAGTGCCACACTGAGAAACTTGGCAGCATGCAGGAACTGGTTTTGTTAACACCTTTACACCCTTGCAGACCAATTCAGAGCGATAACAAAGCTGGATGCATTCAGATAAATAATGCATGAGAAGTAAATGCTTATTTGTACTTGACTAACATTTCCTGGCACTTTTCCCTCCCCAGGTGCATAAAGGATAATGCCAAGGAAGAGGCCACAGTGAGAGAAAACATGGATATAAGACTCAACTTTACTTGTGTTTAGCAAAAAATCCTCTGTGGGTGTTTTGCAAAGGTCAGCTAACCAATTACATTTTACCTTCATTCATCCATTTTAATAATAAAACAGAATCTCGTACTACTGTAACTGAAGTTGAGAATAAAAAAGCAAGATGTACCAAGTAGTCCCAGGAGGAGCCGGGGGAACAATTACCGATGGCGTGCCCATTAAAAAGATGGACAAAGACAGTCGCCCTCTAGTGGGGGCTGGAGTTATTGGGGTAATTCTGGTTATTGCGGCTGTGACCGCATGGTGTTATTATATCGCCTCCCTTCGTAAAGCCGACTTACTGAAGACGGAATTACTCGATCTGAATAAGGATGGATTTCTTATTCGCAACCAGGCTGGTGGGATTGTGCTGAAGATGGGATTCAGGTCAGTCTGCACGATGTCTAAAGTATATGTCAGAATGATGATGACAACTGCGAGACCCATTGACTTGCACTGGTTTTGTGTCCTTACGTTAGAAGTCAATGGGTATCGCTGTTGTTCGGTTACCAACATTTTTTTAGAATATCTTCTTTTGTGTTCTGTGGAAGAAAGAAAGTCATACAGGTTTGAAATGACAAGAGAATGAGTAAATGATGACAGAATTTTCATTTTTGGGTGAACTATCCATTTAAGGGTTTGGAACAACATTTTGTTGGGTCTGTACAGTTTATTGTAACAATAATACATACATTTATTTCAACGTTTGATTTTAAGGACCTTTTTGTATGTCCAATGCCATTTGTTCTCAAATCTGAGTCCTGATTTAAAACTATGCAATGATAACTTGGTTTAGTAGTAATAGTCTCTCTATTTCTTCTTATAGCGTTTTTTTGATCTGTTTATGATCTGCTTTCTTCAGGTCCGGCACACTTGATCTTGACTCCTGTTCTAAGGAGGGAGTGATCCTACGTTGCTCTCGCTCATTTGCCGGAAAGGTCAACTTCTTCATCATGACCGTGAAACCAAAAGAGACCGTGATGTGTTATCGTGTGCGCTGGGAGGAGCTAGAATCCGATCGCCCCGTGGAACATGCCATGTCCTACAATGAATCACATTGGTACGGTGGTGCTGAGACTGCAGTTCAACATTGGCCAATTGCCATCTCAGGACAGCAGGCACCCAAACCTTTTGTCACCAGCGACGTGTACTCCAATCGCAACGACTTCGGCGGCATTCTGGAGCGCTACTGGCTCTCCTCCAATGCTACGGCCATTAAGATCAACGACTCTGTGCCCTTCCATCTGGGTTGGAATGATACAGAGAAAACCATGTACTTCCAGGCACGATATCAAGACAGTCCATATAAACCTGCACCTGGCCGGCCTCCGTACGCTGAACTGAGCTACCGAGTCTGCGTGGGCCCGGATGTGACCTCCATCCACAAAGTCATGGTTCGCAGATACTTCCCCAAACCGAACAAAGTGCCTGCTAAAGAAATGTTCAGGCACCCTATATGGTCCACGTGGGCTTTACATAAAACCAACATCAGCCAAGAAAAGCTTTTGAGTTATGCGGAGAATATCCGCAAGCACGGTTTTAACTGTAGCCACCTTGAACTTGATGATCGCTACACTAAACAATATGGAGAGTTTGAGTTTGACCAACAGAAATTTCCAAACGCTTCTGCCATGTTTCAAAAGCTCAAAGCAGACGGCTTGTTGATATCTTTGTGGACACACCCTTTTGTGAATTACGATTCGTCGAATTTCGGACAATGCGTAGAGAAAGGCCTGCTCGTAATGGAGCCAACAGGTCAACTTCCTGCACTTGTTAAGTGGTGGAACGGCATCGGAGGAATTCTCGACTTCACCAATCCTGATGCTCGAAACTGGTTTTTGTCGCAGCTACGTTCCTTACGCTCCAAATATGGGGTTTCCTCCTTCAAGCTGGATGCCGGCGAGACCAACTACCTCCCTTGGCAGTTCAGAACCCGAGCCCACCTCCCCGACCCCAGCACGTTTACGCGACGGTACACGGAGATGGCAATCCCCTTCAACGAGCGTGCCGAGCTTCGATCCGGCTACGGCTCTCAGAACATCTCTTGTTTTTTCCGTCTCAATGACCGGGACTCCGTTTGGGGCTACGAGCTGGGTCTAAAGTCCCTGATCCCGACTGTTCTCACCATCAGCATCCTAGGTTACCAGTTCATCCTGCCCGACATGATCGGAGGCAACGCCTATCCGAACCGTACCGATGGGAATGGTAGACTGCCAGACCGTGAGCTCTACATCCGTTGGCTGGAGCTGTCTGCTTTCATGCCCTCCATGCAGTTTTCCATCCCTCCATGGGAGTATGATGAAGAGGTGGTGGCTATTGCTCAAAAGTTCACAGAGCTGCACGAGACGCTGGTGGCACCGAGGGTTATCGAGCTGGCTGGAGAAGTTCTGGACACCGGAGATCCCATAATTCGCCCGTTGTGGTGGATTGCCACCAGCGATGAGACTGCGTATCGAGTTGACTCGCAATTTCTGATAGGAGATGATTTGATGGTGGCGCCGGTTCTGGAACCTGGCAAGCAGGAAAGAGATATCTACCTGCCGGCCGGACGCTGGAAAAGTTACAAAGGAGAACGATACGATAACAAAGAGCCGATACATCTGACGGACTATCCGGTGGATCTCGACGAACTTGCGTATTTCGAATGGGTTCAATAAGACTTTGGAGGGGAGCGTCTTGTGTTTAGTGCATGTCTTCCATTTTAAGCTTGATGATGCTTTGTTTCAGGGGTTTTCCTGACATTTCCTGCCACTGGTCAGGTAAACTGACTATATGGTTAGGTGACGGATGTGTTGAATTGCTGTGACAGGCAATTTTGCACAATGGACGTTTAATGTTCCTCATGTTCTCTCTTCTGCTTTTTTAAAAAGGGAAATTTGATCATTACTGTATATACTGTAAGCCTTCGTGTCTTACTAGGTGATAAATGCTGTCTAATGTTCTCTGTAGAGCTACTTGATGTCTATGGAATGTATGAATTTGCAAATACGTTTAAAATATAAATGTACAGCTTTTTTGCTTTTTATCAATAACCATATGCAGTGCAGTTAAGGTTCATCCAAAAAAAAAACAATTCTGTCACCATTTATTTACCCTTATGTTGTTCAAAACCTGTATATGACTCTTTTGTTTGTGGAACACAAAAGACAATATTTTGAGAAATGTCTTAGTGGTTTTGTGTTCATACAATGGAATTCAACGGGGCCCCAAATTGTTTGGTAACCAACTTTAAAATATCTTCTTTTGTGTTCTGTGGAAGAAAGAATGTCATTCAGGTTTGAAATGACACAAGGGTGAAAAAAAATATATATATATATATATATATATGTATATATGAGGAATTTTCATTTTAAAGAATTGAAGAAATTAAAAATTTTCATTTTTGGGTGAACTATCCCTTTAAGTTAGACAGTGCATGCGGCAAAATCGAGCATTATTATCAGCATGATCCTGACATTATCAGATTTAATGTCTGCTTTGGAAATGCCCAAAGTCTTTTTTGTAACTCCACTGCTGTACTTTTTCATCATACAGTGCCAAAAAACATCACCCAGAGGCCTTGTTTCAAGCATTACTGCCACATTTCTTGTCCCATGTAAACCCGTATTTGTTTTGTATTAATCTCATCTTGATTGTTTTGCTTTGCTGCATAATTTTTGTGGGTTTCGCAGTGATGGCACAACAGTAACAGCTCGGTCAGGTAATCTTTATCAGATTAATTTTTTGCTGTGTAAGGGGTCACCTTTTTGTGTCGTTTAACGCCCTTCCAGCTCGCCACCAATCGACTCGCACCGCGAGCTTTCTCTAATCTACGACCTTCGAGTTTATTTTTAGCTCTTCCCACACAACTGCGAAAGTGCACTCATCCACTCCGTAACAGTGACTGGATCTGTCACACAATGTGTCTTTTCTGAAAGCAGCTTTACAAAGATGTGTGCCAACTATTATCCAACACATGGGTACCTCAAATAACAGTTTGTGGTGTGTTGCTTTGTGGTATTTTACTAACTTGTGAATAAAAAGCTTGTGACTGCACAGAAAACTTGAGGAGAAAAATGCTAACTGACTTTTTGTTTTTTGGTCAAAATGTTTTAATTCCTATCATGTATTAGTGGCTTTAAGAATGTCTGGCATTATGTAAAATGTTTGGGACTAATATATTTCTGTTTAAATTTCAAGACTAATGCTAGACAACAAAACTATTTATTGCATACAATTTTGTTAAAGGGGTCATATGACACGGCTAAAACGAATATTATGGTTTGTTTTAGATGTAATGCAATGTGTATACACGATTTAAGGTTTAAAAACGCTGTATTTTCCACATACCGTGCATGTTTGTATCTCCTCTTTGCTCCGCCTCTCTGAAACGCGCAGATTTTTAACAAAGCTCATTGCTCTGAAAAGCGAGGTGCTCTATGATTGGCCAGTTAACCAGTGCGTAGTGATTGGTTGAATACTGTAAGCTTGTGACTGAAATGTGACTCCTCTTACCATATTTGGAACATCAGTTTCCATTGCAATTGTACTGACAGGTACGTCCACCTTACTTGCGTACACATTTGTGCGGTCTTAGTCAAATCATACCACTAACTGACGTAGATTTGTGGGGGTGTGGTTACACGAGGCGTTTCAGGCAGTTCTGGGTGAGCATTCGCTTTTAGATAGAATGCATCTTTTGTTCCGACACTTTCATTTTTGCAATTGTACGTGTCTAATACATGCATGGGCAACTTATAACACACCAAATACACAGAAAAACACGTATTCGCGCCGTATGACCCCTTTAAAGGTTTAATCCAGCGCTCAGGTGTCTTTGAGTTCTAGCATCTTTGTGAAAAATGACTGGACAGTATTTAAATTTGTTTGTATGCCTTGGTAGACCATATGCAAAATGCAATAATAGTCTTAAGAGAGTGTATGAAAAGTAATAAAATTGTGTTGTTCTCCAGAGCACCAGACGGGGGCAGTGCTCACCTGCTTTTCAAGTCCTCCACCCCAAGCTTGTGAAGTGTTAGCATGGCACAAAATAACCCTGTATGTAGTTTTATTTCAGTCTGGCGAAGTATAATTAGCCTGATATTGAAGTGAAATGGTACCATTAAACTTTTTGACCTTGGTGAAGAATGATGAGTTATTAATTGTACTTCTTTCCTCTGCATTAATTGTCCCACCACTCATTAGCAACAGACTGTATCTTCAGTGCTTGAATGAGGCCACCCACTCACTATTTAATTCACTATTTTCCTCTTTGATAGACTCGCTGGACTTGAGCGGCACGTGTATTTTGGCACTGATGCGTGTTGCGAATTTTGCCTGCGTGTTTGAGCGGTTATTGGTTTAGTTTCTTTTGCTTGATGCAGCCAAACTCAAATGTAAGTGTCAGTATTGATTTACACAATATGTTACTAATTTGTGGGTTGTAGATGAAAAGTTAAAGCTGTGAACCTAAAAGGTTTTACCACAGTTGGAAGAAGTTTAGGTTCTTGTGTTGTGCCAAAGAACACACCCACGGTAAAATAATAATAATATAATCAATAATATATTCCCAATTAATATACTCTTTTACAATAAAAACTGCTTGGCTGTATCAAACTCACGGTTTTGTAAATATGGACATTTTGTATGATAATAAAAAGGGATAGTTCATCCTTTCATTACCAAGAATGTTGGTAACCGTACCCGTTGACTTATATTGACAAAAACCAAGTCAATGGGTACTGCCGTTGTTCGGTTACCAGCATCCTTCAAAATATCTCACACAGGTTTAAAATCACAAAAGGGTAAGAAAATTATGACAGAATTTTCCTTTTTGAGTGAACTATCCATTAAAAGCCAAGTTTTGTACATATTTTACCAAACTGTGAGTTTTTAATGTGTTTTGCCAAACCATGGCTTTAAACCCAGCATTTTGTCTAGGTTTTATTCAAATATTTATATGTGTGCTTATACGACTTAAAATGAGGCTTGGTCAAAACTATCAGTTTTCATGAGAATTATCTGAATTGAATTGTTTTTGTTTGCTCCATGTAGTAAAGATGTAAATAAAGCACAATTTCACGTTATAGATCTGGTTAGAAATGTTTTAATAAAGAAACCGTCATGTTCTCTCATACATGCTGTACATGTTTGCCACTTTACCCTATAAGACAGTGCTAAATAGTTTAGATGTCCGTCGTCAAATAACGTTCTATATTTTTGTCTTAAAACCATCGTCCAGAGGTTGCTGGTGCGGAGAAGACCCGAGTGCCGGTTTGCTGGGCCCGTCTCATCTTTCTCACTGACGAATTGGGCTGCAACTCTTCGGTAAGTTCAAACAAGGCTTTCAGATAGGGTGGTCATGGGTCCATGGATTCATTGAACCTCCAACCTCATCTAGCCCCTCACAGGAATAGTAATTATTGCAAAGCAGGTTAAGCCTGATCAAAGTTTGAATCAGACTTTGGTCCAACATTGAATAAAGTCTCCGCTTAGAGGCATCTTCTTGGTTTTTTTTGGCCCTGCTCATCATTGGTAGATAATGACATGGTGTTGAGGTAATTTACAGGTTATATGGAGGTTGCCCTGGATCAATAAATCATTTAGTTGAGTTTGGGACAGAGGTGGAGCAGTGATTTGATGAGCAGGAAAGGGCAAAGACCAAGGGTGGCCTAGCAGTAATATGTTTGGGCCAATCGTTGGACAAGAATTACAACACAAAACCTCATTAGGCAGTAGAAAGCTGTTTTTTTTTGCAGGAGTTGTAGTTGTATTTGTTTCATTTTGATTGAATACAGCACATATACTGAAAGTATACAGTTGTAGTAAACAGTATGTGAACTAAAAAATCACAAAAGAAGACATTTTGAGAAATGTCTCTGTGGTTTTGTGTCCATACAACGGAACTCAATGAGCCAATGTTGTTTGGTTACCATCTTTCTTCAAAAAACTTGTGTTCTGCAGAAGAAAGTCATACAGGTTTGGAATGACATGAATGTGAATATATGATTAAACAACTTTAATTTTTAGGTGAACTATCCCTTTAACATGCATTTCCTTGCAATTTTAATGCATGCAAATGTTTTTACTTTGCATAATTTAACACTGCATGTTATTGCAAAGATAAAAATGTTTCTTAAAAATGTAAAAGCTTTCTGTTCTCTATAATGACCTTTCAGCTGATGTCATTGTAGGCCTTTTTTCCTAACCATGCCTTCCAGCCACCTGTCACCAGAGACCAATTCACACAGTCCAATCATTTATCGATGATATAGTCCTGCCCTCCATTTTTTCTTAAAATGTTTTATACATCAAATCACAGCTGGTCTCTGAAAGCCATATCGTGCTGACTAAAGTGTTGTAAACTGATGGGAACTGAGGGAGGGAGCGTTGATCTGTTTATCTAAAATATTCAGAACGATTCAAACAAAATATGCACCTTTAAAAAAATATATTGCTGCTAAGCGGGTCACTAACTGTGCTTCAGAGCAGGTTTACTTTGCCTGTCAACGACGCCTCCCCTGACATTGATTTGTACTCACGGCCTGTGCAGAAGACACACACATGTATCGATTAGCTGTCTGTATTCCATTCCAAAGAAATCAATGCTGTTTGTGGCTTTGCCAGTCTACGATGATTTAGTTTTTTTGCAAAGTGATTGGGATTAAAGACAGCATTCTAATATTGTTTGAAGTGAGGCTTAACAGATCAAGCGAGGCCTCGTTTAATGAGATGGACGCTATCTGCTGTATACGTCGCGCCTTTTGATGCTGTGATTTACAGTGCCGTTGCGCAGATAAAGAGTTTTGGTGTTTTGTAGCTGTTGTTTATACCAGCAGAAGCGCGATGACTCATGCTGACACATTATGAGTAAGCACGCTCGTGCCCAAAAACAAAGAACACGGCTGTTCTCATTTAGACCCGATTGACGTCCTCGTTCCGCTGCTTGTTTGATGGAATGACCTGTTCGATGAAATCTGTTTCACATCCAACTGTGCAATCGTTCGTTTTCCTATAAATAGAAACCGTGAAACTAAGTAAATTAGATTTAGTTTAGACAAGTCGAGACATATTTAAATATTTGTTCATGCATTTGTTCAGGCGTTTTTTGTATACTAGATTCCTGTAGAGGGCAGTGCAGATTCACACTGATGCGCTTTTGAGTGCAAAGCATTGTGGACTTAGGCCCAGATGTGCTCGACTGGAAAAAAGAAATGCTTCTACTCTGAGCTACAAGGACGACACAAACCTGGCAGAGGCCCCCCGCGCTCCCTCCTGCCCTGCCTTATGCCCACCTGCATGCCCATCTGCAGAAGAACCCCGCCAGTTGTTCTGTTTGTGTGCCAGGGTGAATCAAACCCATCCACACCATTCCCAAGTGTGCGTCTGGCTGTGCCCCCCTCCCAACCCCCCGGCGAGCATGCTAGCTTTCCTGTGAGAAACCAGCCATCAGATGTCCAAAAGTCCACTTGTCGTATTACGATGGACGAACAGGAACGGAACCAGATTGTGCGCTGGCTGGACCCACTGTCACTTGGGCTTCAAAGCTTTGCTTTCTAGTTGGAAAATAAAAAATGCTTATCTCGTGTGTTGAGGAAATGTGTTTAATGTCGATTAATACTTGCAGATTGTTCAAGTAGAATTAATGTCGATTGTAGTGTGTTAAAGGTCAAAACTGAATGAACTTTATGAATGAGTGTGAAACTCTCAGAGCTTTGAGAGATGGGGAATAACAGCTGTGGACTGACTCAACTGTAAGTAATAAACTATGTTGAGTCAGTCTTTTAATTTTTCTAAACTGACAGCATACATTACCTTCTTTATTAAAAATAAACAAAAATGAGTCATTAAATAGTAAGTAGATCAAAAGTTTGTTTAAAACTCTTAACATCTGTTTAAAAATGTCTCCTTACCTTACCTCGATTCACAATGGTAAGCTAATAGTATCATTTTATAATTTAAGCTTTTTTAGACCTCCGCAAAGAATCAATAACTGTTGAGTAGTTTTAATGTCATTTAACACACAACTAATATACAATATATTAATATAAATTAATTGTAAAATAAATTGTTATAGCCAAGCACAGACCGGAAGTTAACTTTGGGCCAGGCACGTGTGTCCGATGAAACCATCTATAGTAAATATGTTGCATCAGAAATAAATTGGGTTGCATGTTGACTTTAATAACTGGTTTGTCTTGATTTTACAGGTTGCGCAACACTGTTATAAAGTGCCAAGAAACAGTGAAAATCCTAAAACTTTTGAATGTATAAGTATTAAATTACTTCTCAGTTATTTTGTAAAAACATTAGAAAAAATGGGGAGAATACCTCCAGCCTAATAGTTATTGAACATCAACTGCAACTCCAACGTTTATGTTGTAGAATAGTACATTAAATTATAACTCACATGTGAAGACACATGTCTGGCCTTGCTAAACCATTTCCATATACAACCCGAGTTAAAAGCATGCTTTTAATAGATTTTTTCTTATGCACAGGCACAGATGACAATCCCTTGTGACTATGTCACCTTTTGCATCTTCGAGTTCCTTGAGCAATGATCCTCTTCAGACCTCGTGTTTAAGGTAAACTCAAATTCTTGCCATCCGCTCGTATGAGTTTATGATTTAAAGAGAGGTGCATCGATCTCATCTCATTTCATTGTGAATTTTTAATCAATAGTCGGCCAGAGGGAGATAATAAAGACGAAGCTAATTAATGAGACTGGTAATGGGCAGGATCTCTGCAGTGGATCGTTCCAGTCTGAAGACCCAGCTGTCCTGATGGACCGCCCGACCCGGCGCTCCAGTTTTGATATGGAGCAATAGAAAGAGGGGATTAAAGCTCGAAACGGGGATCCGGGCTGCTCCGAGTGCTACTTGACCTTGGGTAATGTCATACTTTATGAAGTGTGCCGAAGTAAAAGTCTAGTTCACCAAGTGTGATGCCTCTCGAATTCAGTGTCTGAAAAACGAGGGAAATGGAGACAAATTAGCTGTGGTTTCTGAAGCCGAAACTTTTAAAATGTCATAAATGTGCACTTATTGAATGTGACATTGATTAGCCCGGGGAGTGTGGAGAAAGATGACGGACGGTTTCATTAATTATGCAATTTTATGACATTCACAATTACACTGATAAAAAGGTGGAGTTTATTTGATTGAACGGATAACATTTTCGTTTTATTTATGATGGTGGATATAAATCATCTAAATAAACATTCATTTTTTTAATGAATTTTTAGGGGGATGCAGATGGTTGGGGAGCATTTAATTTCTCATAATAACTAGAGGCATATTTCTACAGATAAAGTTTCATTTAGGTTTATTTTTATTAAGATATTGATGGTGCACAAAAGCAATCCAACAACCGACTAGGCAGTTAGTTGAATCGACTTTCTTTACAAAGGCTGGACTGTAATGGCATGCAACTTTACTGTGAATCCATGTCTTTAAACTCATTCTCTTTAAAGACAAAAAAGAAAATTCTGTCATCATTTATTATCCCTCTTGTCATTTCAAACCTGTATGACTTTCTTTCTTCTGCAAAAACACTAAAGAAGATATTTTGAAGATGTCGGTAACCAAACAACAACAGTACCCATTGACTTGCGAAGTGAATGGGTGCCGCCATCGTTCGGTGATACAGAAAGAAAAGAAAGAAAGATGTACATGTTTAAAATGACAAGACGGCGAGTAAATGATGATATCATTTTCATTTTTGTGTGAACTATCCCTTTAAATCCCTGCTGGCGCACACGCGCACATCCAGACGGGCCTTTATGTTTGACACCTCTCATGTTGTTTTTTATCGTCTCGCCACAATCATTGCGTTTGATGCCATGTCAATTTAAAAACCGTTAAAACAGACGTCTACATTCTATTCCGTCCATTGCAGTTGTTTTTGTACGCACGAATGCTTAAGAAATCCATTCTGTGATCAAAACCAGCCTAATTGAACAGGACTTCCTAAGACCATTTGATACATTTGTCATTTCCACGTCTGCTTGTCCAAATGCCGCCGCCGCAACCGCTCTCGGTTTCAGGCGTTGCAAGAGTGACCTCCCATCTGCCGAGCCATGTCTGAGGGGAACGTGTCTGTCCTCGCTGGGTAACAAATGACCCCGACACGCCAGAGACTCTGGGCTTGCACCTGCTTAACTTTTTTCACCCGTCCGTCTCCCATCGCGCCAGACAGACAAAGCTCAGGGCTCTGCGGGCTCCAGACGATACCTTTCGAACCGAGTGCCGTACCAGCAGGCGAGAGCAGCTTACTCTGGCTTTGGCAGCATCTGTCAGCTCTGGGGTTGGTACAGCCCTTAGGGGGATGATAGACTTGCTTATAAATAACCCTGAAATGAATTAAAAGAGATAAAGACGCTTCTGTTGCTGAGGAGACGGAAAGCTTTCCTCTTTTGGCTGCGGGGCATGAGGAGGGTGTCAGGACAGGGCGATGCGGCCGTGAGGGAGCGGGACGGTATAATTGAAACATTGCGCTGCGGCAGAGTGGCCTTTGTTGTGATTGATACCGTTTTAGAATACTCCTGTTCGCCGGGCACCGGGGACTTACCTGCAGAAAAGAAGGGAAGGGGGCATGCTTAGGTGGCTCATCTGGGTTTGCCAGAAAATTGGTGCCATCCATCAAGCACCAAATTTAACGAATGCTGAAACCACGCTGCCCAGCAAAGGATTCTTATTTAAGGCGGTGAACCAGGAAACGTGCGAGGGGCATGGACTGGTGCTGGTCTATCAATCAGCCAGTCAGCTCCTTTATTCAACAAGCGAGCGACAGCCCCTAAGGCCAGCGCACGGGGTTCCGGCTTGTTGGCCTTGCAACACACTCCCTGAAGGGAAGTGAATGAGAAAAAGGGGAAGAGAGAGCAAGAGCGAGATTTGGAAAGGGGACGAAAGAAGAGAAGAGGCATCAGGGCTTGGCCGTGTCCCCTGATGAGCTAGCGCGCTTCATCTTTCTTGCGCGAGGACCTGGAACTGTGGCTTGATGGGATTTTCAGCACCATGGCCTCCATGCCTCACCAGTGAGCGGTCGGGGACCTAAAGCCAGACATCCGAGCTCTGCGGCAAGACGCTAATACCGTCACCGGCTCCCACAAGGCTGCACCACTGCTGCCTGAACCTCCAGGAGAAAATCCAGGGCATAGGGTTTAATAGCTCTGCAGGAATGAGTAATAAAATTCCTGCAGTCGTAGAATGCCAAAGCACGACTATAACCTGTAATATGCAGTCACAGAAAGGAGTGTTTAAAGTCAACAGAATATCAAAATAGACTGTGTTTGCTTTTTCTTTACATACTGCTGGTGTGCATGCATGTTATCAAAAAATAAAAGTCTTCATTGTGTATTAGTCTTTCACTTTTCATGCATTTGCTCTAATGCCAACCTCATGCACAGTTTTATATATAATGCTTCACCATTTTGAGTACCATAGAAAAAACATGACCGCCTTATTAATATAAAATTATTTATTTTTTCTTTCAAATGAAGGACAGGCATTATATGCATCTAGGATGACATGAAGGTGAGTAAATTGACAGCATTTTAATTTTCAGGTAAACTATAGCTTTAATAACTACCTGGTTACCATCACCTTTAAAGTACTAACACAATCTCACAGCAATTCTTAACTACTTTATGAGGTGACTAATTTGTATATATTAGTACAATCTCATTTGAATGTTTAGTATGATTTGCATTTGCGCCAGTGATGGGCTTCAATATCAACCTGATTCCTCACAGGAATTCAAAACTATTTTACGAGGTGGCTAATTCATATGAATTCGTAACATGATGATTAACGTATAATTATTAGAAAAACGCAATACTTAAACCTCTTCCCTAGACCTAACGTCACCAAGAAAGTCGTCTTTAACTGTAAGATTGTACGATTTCATATGAATTAACCACCTCGTAAAATAGTTACGAATTCCTGTGAGATTGTGCTGTCAGTATTGCTTTTCTAATATTCACGTTTTTGTACAATTCACATCGTAAGAATTTATACAATTTACGATGTCGTTCGTAAAATAATTACGAATTCCCGTGAGATCAGGCTGAAACTATATTTTGAAAACTAAGGGCGTTTTCAGATTGGGCTCGTTTGCTGCGGTCCGAACTTGAGTGCGATTGTTCCCGGCGCCCCCCTCAGCGTTGGTTTGGTTTCAGACTCAACTTGATTCTGTCGAACCCTGGTGCGTTTGCATTCGTGTTATGTCATCAAAAATGTGCACTGCGCATGATAGAAAACAGAATACGGATCAATATATTGTGTTTTTATTAATTTGGTGCTATTATGCGCAGCAGAGTAAATGACATTTGGGTTTACTGTATGCGCGTTGCACATTTTTGACCTGCCGCTCTGAATCCCCTCGCAACGCTGAAATACGATGCAGCCTGCACTCTCGCTCGAATCCAAGGTAAGTCATCAACACTATCATCTCTTACATGTGTTTTATTGAAGGAAATACATCGTAATCGTTTTAAACGCATGCGCAGGTCACTTTACTTCCTCATCAAGTTTGCACCTGGGTCCGTGTTGCTTTCATATTCATGCGAACCCTGCCACAGTTCGAGATCAACCGAACAGACCACATCCTTCAGGTAGTCTCGGGTTCGGTAGCCAGGTGCGCACCCGGGTTCGCTTGACAGCTTTCACATTAGCGATTTTTCATCGCCCCGTTCCGAACTAAATTTCAAGTGTGAAAGCGACCTAAGATTGCCGAAGTCCTCTTCCAAGCAGTGTTCCATTTTGACTAAAGACTGCTACATACATTTTTATTTCAGTTTTGTTTGAGTACTTCTGTATGTTAACCCTAATGGTGTGAAAATGACAATATGTTTCCCAACATACTTTGTCCAGTAAACTTTATAACGTTTGAAATGTCGCCATTTTTAGATACAGCACCAGAGCTGTACCACCACTGCGTGTCTATCCTCAGAAATTCAGTTGAAGTTCTGTTTTGATTAATGTCGAGTTTAGACGGTGGCGATTGAACTCGTATATTCCTCAGGATGAATTACACACCAGCACTAAGTGGACACCTGCACGCCTCATGACACAGGGCAGAAAATGGACCCATTCTATTTTCTACCCTTCCTTTGTCCCTGTATCCCTCGTCTTCCCTCAGTCCCCGAGAAGGTTAATTTTTTTTCTTCTATTTATCTATTGTATAGATTTTTCCACCATCTTCTTTTCGGATAAAATGCCGCCCACTAAGAAAGCGAGGAGTAAACATCGTCTCATAGCTTAGCCTGAAATGCAGGAAAAAGGAGGTGAGAGGAGAGAGACAAAGAAGGTTGCGTGCTCGCAGACACACAAAATCAATGCTGATCAATGTTTTATATCACCAAGATGCAGCTCCCCTCGACCCACTCTGGCTAAAAAAACACCTTCCAATCACCACTCCTACAAAAGCACCGGGTCCCTCTGGTATTCTGTCCAGAGTTCAATAACCCACCCCAGCCTCAATCAAAGTGAGAAAAGAGGACGACGGTAAGGAGAAACAGAGGCAGAAATGTAAAAAGTATGCTTATATAAAGTCTGTGTCGTTTATTCCACATTCTTTTAAGTTGCACGACAGCTTTGGGTGAGAAAAAGACCAAGTTAAAGTTAGAATTCGCAAAGCACTCCATTGAGATGTTAGACTGAGAATCGTTGCGACTTGAGAACGAGAACCTGAATTTCTTTCAGACCGGTTTTGTAGACAAGATCAGCCAAACTTATGACTTGAAAGAACGATCCGTTCCCAAAACAGACATGGCTACTTCTCTCATAAACTCTTATGAACTCGCTCCAACATTGTTGTCCTTTAGTGAAGGAGTCTGGTTTTAGTAAGAAGCGCACGCACACACACACACGCGTCTAGAAGGGAGAGAACACGATCAGCTTCGGCGATACGGGAGAAACATGTATTGCATCTGCAGATAGAGCTGGAGTATCCAGTAAGGAATATTACGGACCAAAAAGATAAGGTGCAACTCAATTTGTGTAGCTCCGCGAGCTTAGCCCACATAAATAAACAAAAGATCCAAGATATCGCGTGTAATTTTCTGCCGCGTGTGTTATAGAGATGGAGCGTGGTCATTGTGTAAATAGCCCAATATAGTACCAAGACGCTAAAATTCAATACCGTCTCCTCTCACACAGTAAACAGTATTTTTTTAAAGCATGACCAGCAAACACAGAGACAAGTGAATTTAATCCAGACTTTCTTAACGGGGCCGAGCAGATCGATACCACAATCACTCGCGCGGAGCATATCTAAAGCGACAACAACAGCAGGAAATAATGATACGCGGCTGAAAAAAGAGCAACTGTCAAAATGGAGGCTGGCGCGTCGGCAGTGGTGTCTGTTCTCTCTAATTAATTTTCTCAGAAATGGAGACAAAGTGTGCCAGAGTTTTATTTCCATGCCCAGCACAAGAAGCTAATGAGTTTCCTACTGAGCAAAGCTGAAGATAACCAGAGAAGCGGGCTGGGCGGGAGGGAACGTGCGCATACCATTCCAACTTAATGTGCTACTGAAATGAATTTCCTATCAGCTCAACTTGTGCCATAATGGTGATTTTATAGCTCCTGGAGCTTCAGCAATGGTGAATCGTGTTGCGGATGGCGCCCTGGAGATAAAGCCTTAGGTCGCTTGTGAAACAATGCGAGAAAAGTGTGATCCAACTGCACTCGTTCGTCTCTCTCGCTACTAATGCGGATGTTTGTGGTCATGCCAGCCAATCCAAGATTTAGAAAACGACAGGAAATGCATAGCCTATTCAAATATTTTCACATTAAATATGACTTAGTATATTACATTATTTTCTGTGTTTTTTTGTAATTATTATAGTCTCGTTGCTTTTATAGACCACTTGGCAAACTATAGACCCCTTTTGAGCTGACGTCACGATTACGTCACGGCATTAGCTTGGAGGCAAAACAAGGGAAAAACTGGAGGCGGCCAATACAAATCAGCACAGAGTCGGCTACATAAGGAGTTCAAAATATTATCTTGCTGTGCTTTTTGAGTGCCAGAATCGACAGAGTGAAGGCTCTAATCTGACATTCTAACTCGTACCAGCTGCCATTGCCAGAAAAAAACGATGACAGTTGTAATTAAACACAATAAAACTAGCAGACTTCATAGAAACGATAATCAAAGATGCTTGCATTTCCAGCGCACACATTATATCACTTACACTGACCAAAATTATAAACTTTTACCCAAACTTTTGTTTTTGCCCTCATTTCTCATGAGCTGAACTCAAAGATCTAAGACTTTTTCTATGTACACAAAAGGGCCTATTTCTCTCAAATATTGTTCACAAATCTGTGTTAGTGAATACTTCTCCTTTGCCAAGTGAATTTCAAATTCAGAGAATTTGGCAGTACATCCAACCGGCCTCACAACCGCAGACCACGTGTAACCACACCAGCCCAGGACCTCCACACCCAGGATCTTCACCTCCAAGATCGTCTGAGACCAGCCACCCGGACAGCTGCTGCAACAATCGGATTGCATAGAATTTCTGCACAAACTGTCAGAAAAACCGTCTCAGGGAAGCTCATCTGCATGCTCGTCGTCCTCATCGGGGTCTCGACCTGACTGCATTTCGTCCTCGTAACCGACTTGAGTGGGCAAAAGCTCACATTCGATGGCGTCTGGCACTTTGGAGAGGTGTTCTCTTCACGGATGAATCCCGGTTTTCACTGTACAGGCCAGATGGCAGACAGCGTGTTTGGCGTCGTGTGGGTGAGCGTTTTGCTGATGTCAACGTTGTGGATCGAGTGGCCCATGGTGGCGGTGTGGTTGTGGTATGGGCAGGCGTATGTTATGGACAACGAACACAGGTGCATTTTATTGATGGCATTTTGAATGCACAGAGATACCGTGATGAGATCCTGAGGCCCATTGTTGTGCCATTCATCCACGACCATCACCTCATGTTGCAGTACGATAATGACAGTTCGTCCATCCATTGATTGAGCGTGTACAGGTCGGCCAATCTGGTTCCTTCCTTTAAAGGGCCGCTAATCAGGTGTTTTCTGCAATGTAAAAATAGTCAGTGGTATCCCCAGAATGTCTCTGTAAAGTTTCAGCTCAAAATACACCACATATCTTTCATTAAAATATGTTGAACATGGCCATTTGTGGCTGCAATAGAATGTAAATGAGCTTCTGCTCCCCTCCCCGTATGCAAAATAGGAGGTAGAGCGCTTACACGTGCTTTGGATGACATCAAGACAACCAATATGGCGGAAAGCGCAATTACGTCTCTAAAGCCCTGTCCAACCAAAACCATACACTTAATGCAATAAAAATCACCTTCATGCCTTGTTCATAAATATGAATTAAATGGAAAAGACAAAAACATAGATAGAACAACATATGCTGACCATTTGCTGTATGAAATGTTGGCCATTGATGATTAATCATGTGCATGCGTATTACTAACAGACATAAACACGGATATAGGCAAAAACATGCATTCAGAGTTCTTGTATATGACAGACAGGTATGTAAAGATCAGCAACCAGGTGTTATTACGTTATGAGTAGCAATTTCTGCCTAACCTCATTGTCTTACAAATGCGCACTCTGTTTCTATCCGCTCTAAGTATTGTCGCACTTAGGACATACGAGAAAACACTGAACTCACAGAGAAAGACACTGCTATAACTTACTTTCGTTGTAATGAATAAGCTTTACAGAAATTATGTCGGTCACAAGTCTTCTGAATCGATGGGCGCGATGCGTTTTACAACTAACGTTACGACATAACACCTGTCTTCGGACCAATGTAAAGTATCAGGTTTAGCCGCGAACATGTAAACAACAACCGCTAACATGCTAAACACATTATTTAAGAAAGGCGATTTAAAAAGATGTGTAATACTTCTTCCGGAGATGAAGCTTGATCGCGAACAGCTGGTACTGATCCACTCTTGAGAATATTTTTTTTGGCGAAACCCATGCTATACTTACCGGCAATGACTAGCTGCGACCCCGGGAGCCGGTGTTCTGCCAATTTATGCTACCCTGTCAAATTTTGCTACCTCTATACAAAAAAGGACTAACCCCTCCCCCAACCCAACCCTTACACCTAAGTTACCCCTCCCCCAACCCAATCACAACACGAGGGAAGCAAAATTCTATGGGTAGCATAAATTGACGGAAAACCAGTGTTCTGTCAATTTATGCTACCCATAGAATTTTGCTACCCTCGTGTTGTGATTGGGTTGGGGGAGGGGTAACTTAGAAGGCGTCTTCCCGACTCGTTGGAAAGGTCTCGGCCGGGCCTTTCGAACGAGCCCAGGCTCGAGCCGCTTGGCCACCGGGTCCCGGAGCTTCGATTTTTCAACCTCTCCGGCTACCGGGAGCTTTAGCTCCCGACCTAGGGGTCGCATCTACTCAGCGTCGTTCAAAAGCCCCGGTGGAGACCTTTCCAACGAAGTCTTTCCGGACCGGAGATACGGACTGGTGAATGTTGGTTTGTCGATCCGAAAAAAGTAAATTCTTCCTGAACGCTGTCATCATCGTCCCGCCCGGGACATTCGATCGTTAGTTATTCCGGGCACCCGAGGTCGCAGCGGGACGAACCCAGGCTCTTCGGAAAAGTCTCCACCCGGCATTTCCAACGAGCCCAGGCTCCACTTTCCACACCCCCGGGATGGACTTTTATGTTCCATTTTACATCCAACAACAGCACACCTTTGTTTATTTTTGTCGCTGGCTACATCTGCTCTTGCCTGAAAATGGCTGACAGCGTGTCTCTGGCGGAAGGTGGAACTACGCGCTCATAAGGCGGAGTTTGTGAGTGGTCATGGGAGGGTGTAAATCAATGAAATTTGTGACATCACATTGATAGGGGATCGCCAACAGCCTGTTTTGTGTGTCACTGTTGTGGTTTAAAGGAGAATAGATGGATTTGTATAATTACAGGGTGTTTCTGCATGCACACTGGCGACTCAATTTCTGGTAGAAAAACATTGAAAAGTGTATTTCCTTTTCAACAACAGTCACAGTTACCGGCAGTGACTGACCTTACATATTCAAATTAAATCAGATTCTCTTCAGTCCTTGTCAAAAACAAGCTATCAAAATGTGCTAGCTAGCGTTAGTAAAGCGGCCAGGGGAATCTTTCTGCCTCCACCTATGCTCTGCCCACGAAAACGCGTCACAATGTTTACTAACAAAAAAGGGGCCTATAAAGACCAAAGTCCAGAAGATTTTCCGGTTTCATAAAAAAAGTATAATTATATAATTAAATCCCAAAAAATATTTCATTCGGTTATAAATGTTTTATTGGTTGTATTTTGTTCAAACATATGTATAGTGTAAAAAAATGAAAACAGTTTCTTTTGGACCAGCAGAATTTACTCCTTTCGAAGTGGTCTATGCAGTCTGTTTCTGTGTTGCTGTACAATGTCTCTTTATTTAAATTTGCATAAATTAAAGGCGAAGTGTGTATTTGTGAAGTTATTTCAAACAATACTTTTTATTTTCCAATCTTAGTTGTTTATAGACAACTGAGCCATTTTTAATTAAAATGAATAAAGTAATAAATGTATTTTTAGTTCATTTCCTTCATAAATTGTAAAATGTCTTTTTTGTGTAGTGTAAAAATGCTTTTTGTTTGACCATTACACAAACGGACCAGGCACAAAAACTGCGGCTCATGCAAGATTTGATTGCCGTTTGTAAAAAAATGTGATTTGATCTATTTAGTTTCAGCTTTCTTTTGCATTACAGTTAATTAAAACTGTCAATGATATGCTTCATTGTCATAGAAAGAATGCCAAATGCCAGAAACTTCGATTGTCATAAAACAGGCCTCATAAACAAAATATAATTTATTTTGTAATTTTCAAGTCAAATGTAACAGGGACATGTTCTTGACAACTTCCTGTGGAGAAACTTTCTGTATCCAGACCTTAATTTATGTCCAGCCCAGACAAAGGTTCAGTGACGTGAGGGATCGATGGGTGAGCTGTGGACGTAAGCGCTGCATACCGAATGACCATCTCTCGGCCCTCGTGAGCACATGCTGATTTGATAAGCCCACAGGAATCACTCTGAATTTAATGAATGATTCAGTGCTTCTGATGACTAGCATGTGTTTTTATCATTATTATCATTATACAACTGTAAGACTGGATTCCCAGCTTTACCAGTGTGTGAATTTGATTATGTCAGAACATCGCTGTCGCACTTGCAATCTCATTATAGTAAGTTGGGCTGCAGTTCCCACCTCATAATGTGCGAAGCGTCGTCATCCATCTATCTCCTAACCTATCTCTCTTTCTCCACCTTGTTTATTTTAGGTTAAAGCAGCGAGGTGGGAGTCACATGCTGATAGTAGCCTATGACGGTTGTCAGGCTGATTAAAACTGAAGACGAACCGTGTGGGAGTTTCCTTAGGCGAGCGTGCGGATAGATCTCATTAGCATACAGTATTTATTCCTAGACCTCTGTCTGCTGTAAATTTAACGAATGTGGCTCAGGACGGGCAGAGGTGGGCTGTAAGCAGAGGGCGAATAAACAAGCAGACGCACAGCTTCACCGAGACCCCACCTGCCTGCCATTAATCAAAAGAAGATTTTTCACGGCCTTCGGAATGCATTAAACATGCTTGAAAGACTATGTTTTATGTACAAACTGTACTTTATATACATGTAGTAAATGTATTTAGATGTGTGGATATTGTTAAGTATCTTTAATCTGATGGATTTACATCTGGTGTCTTAATCTTAATTGACTGGATGGAGAAAACGGAGACAGATTGAAAGCTGGATTGTGGGCATTGCATGCCATAATGGAGTCAGGCAGCTGAAAAAACAAGCAATTTGCCATGTTTTGCTTCTACAAAAACCTTTACTTTGTGCTTGACTAATTATATTTCGATGAAGTATAATTTTTTCCGAGGGGAATTCACCCTCGAGTTTACATTTACGCGTTTGGCAGATGCTATCCAAAGTGAATTGCATCGCATTATACATTTGTTTCTAAGTATGTGCAATCCCCTGGGATCTAACCCACAACCTTGTCGTTGCTAACGCCATGCTCTAACCACCGAGCCACAGGAATTAATACAGGAGTTGTTACAAATCTTGTCCTCGGTCCTCGGCCTCCATTGACTACAATAGTAGAAAAAATTGCAATGGTAGTCAAAAGTGCCCACCGTGCTTTCCTACATTCTTCAAAATATCTCCTTTTGAACAAAGAAATTTATAAAGTATTTTTTTCCTGTTGTGGTAGTCAATGGTGGCCAAGAACTGTTTGGATACATGCATTCTTCTAAATATCTTTCTTTGTGTTCATCATAAATTTATACAGATTTGGAACAACTTGAGGGTGAGGAAATGAAGACAGAATTTTCGGTGAACTGAAGAAACATGCATTAGGGTATATAGCATACGATCTCATGTTGACTTTAAGCCGCTTTTAAACTTTGCATGCTTAGCCATTTTATGTATTTGGTTCCTGTTTGTGTTTGGAAGTTTATTGCTTCGCTTTCTTTTGCTTCAGTTTCCACCACCCGTTCATATCTCCTGCTACACAACGCAACATCTGTTCAAGTATCCTTTTGTGTTCACTCAAAATAATTAAATCTGTTTATTGGGTGAGGGAGTTGGTGAGATTCTCAAGAGGTCGCTCTGTACAGCTGATAAAGAAAGTTAAGGTTTATGAACCAAGTTTGCATTTACAAGGATTTTGTGGTCACTTAAATGGCAAAATAGAAAAGGAAAGAAAGAGTACTGACTCTTTGCACATCTCCTTAGAGACGAACAGCCTGCCAGGCTGCCCATGATGGCCTGGGCCAAGATGCCATATTGTTGCAATTGGTCCTGCACGCTGGTGGCTGTCATTTAGCTTTGCATGTGTGACAGCCTGAGCCCTGTCTGTCTGCCATTCCCCCCCTCCCCACCCCTCCATCTGTTTTCAGACCCTCTGAGCACCTTGCACCCTGAGACTTAGTTTACCGTGGCTCACGGTATCAAATGTGGATATGCAGTCATGGGAACCAAACTCGCTTACTCCCAGAGTCGTGGCACATTGTTGCTCTGCACTAAACCCATCTCGCTCTCTTTCAGCCTTACGCACCTGTGGTCCCTGTGAAGGCCATTATTTGACTTGTTATAGTAATTGCTCCACTGAGCGGCCTTCGGTTAAATCTGGTTAGGTTTATAGAGTGTGAAATCAAAGCTTACTTCTTTAGTCTTTAGTTTTATTGTGTGTGATTCATCAGTGCATGTTATTCTAAAGAAAACAAAGTTTGTCTTTGTATTTTTTTTCCCATAAAAATGTAATAACTTTGAAACACAATATTTTTCAGCTCATGTCTCGAAGAAGTCTTGGTTCCAACCACTTGGCCACTCTCTTTCAATTCCCCAGCTCCATTCTGGTATGTAACCACATTTTTGTTGTTACAATATGGGTTGCTAGTTTTAGACCATAGATGAGGGATTTTTTTCATTTTAACCTGAGTTAATTTCAAACATTTAAATAATATAAAAATTAAGAACAGTTGAGGACATAAATTTAAGAGATTTTTGTTCATTTATTTGCCATTTCCTGGTCATTAATAAAAGGCACATTTCTGACATTTACTTGTATAATTCTAAAAATCATATTTTATGGTATATTTTGTTTATTCACTTTTTCAACCAAAATGCTCTGAAAATAATATAATTAGTGACAGAAATTATATTTAATTTAGAGATGCACAGATATAGCAGCCAATAATCGGTAAGAAGCTAATTTTTCACATTATTGGCTATTGGCCAATAGTTTGAAAACAGCCAATAATCGGGGCCGATATATCCTGTCAATCAAAACAGTACAGGAAAAGGCTTTGAATTTGTGCTCTGTATATAGAAAATGTTAAGAAATATCACCGGTGTGATGTTCAGTGTTAATAGTCATTATATGAATGAACTATGAATATTAATTTAATCTTCAGAATCAGATAGCACTCTGACCAATCAGGTACCGGTTGAGAAATTTAGTATTCGGTGCATCTCTAATTAAATTATAACAATTCAACATAGAACCATTTCAATAGGGGTCTCAGACATCTATGTCATCTATGAGATACTCTATGTCATTTAACAGAAGTATTTTTTTTGCTCAGTCTCATCAGGAATGACTAACTCTGTCTGTTAAATGACTTCTTTGTATCAGTTACTGTGCTGTACATTTGCTCTAATCTCAACATCACGCAGGTTAACTGCCCGTTATATGATGTTACACCAAGGCGAATGAAAATTTCAAATACTTGAACGTAATGAATTTAAATCTCAATAACAGGGCTTTTTATTCACCCATCATGAATCCAGACACATTATTTGTGTCAAAGCAAAGCATATCATCCCCAGAGTTAAAGAGAATGACTTACAGGCAGATTTGGAGTTTTTCAGCAGTTATTTTCCAGGCTGTCTGCTCGCTGCCCGTGCCAATGAAAGAATCCAGTCTGCATCACGCAAGGCGTTTAATGAGAGTTTCTGTGCAGATCTGAGCACAAATGAGCCGCTGGAAGTTTGATGTGCCACTCAAAACTGGTGTTCCATCATTATCTAAATCTAGCATAAACCCCCCATAACTTTGAGGCTCAAATTAGTTTGGGAGAATTTTCGCTCATTAATGTCACGTCAGTCTGAAAGATATATCCAAGAGATAAATGAGAAAATGGAAATCGTGCAGCACAAAGGACTCAATTGCTCAGTCGAGAGGTGCTGCGTGTTGCCGTCGACGTTTCGCGGTCGTGTTTTAGTAAACTTCACAAATTGCCTTTTTCCAAATGTACTTTTTCACATTATTCCAAACTGTCAGTGATACCTGTCCGTGGAATTATGACACAAAACTTTCTGATTTGGGAGTTCAGGAAAGGTCATACGTGTCTTTAGAAATGCTGGAGAATTTGTCTTGGGGATTATACTGTGCGGGAAAGTAATTAGTTGCACCATAGACTTTGGAAGTGAACTGAGAAGCTTTTGGGGCTCCAATTAAAATTGTATAGAAAAATTATATCTGTACATTGCACATTTTAATGAAGGCAGACATATTAGGTCTGTTTGCATATATATACTGCCGGTTTTGCTTCAGGGACTGGTGTTGTACCGAATTTCAACTCCCCGTGAGATTTTGACTCCTCTACTTCTGATTGGTTCATTCACTTAGGATGCTGCTTTGTGATTGGTCCCTATCTCTAAAGCCCACCCCCACACCTAATCATAACCCTAACCTTCGTAGGGGAAAACAGGGGAGTCGTAATCTCACGGGGAGTCAGATTTTGATACGACACTGGCTTTTTCATCCAACATCAGGGGTCTGCATTGCACTTAGCGATAGCATTAGTAAATATTAGTGCTGTCAATCGATTAAAAAAATAAACTGATTAATCACAGGTTTTTTCTGACGCAGCCTTTAGCCCGTGACTGTATACACCAGACTGGATCGCTGTCGCGTTGCGTTGTGCCGCGTTTATACTATCTATACTGTCTATACTGAACGCATCAAAGCAACTGTTTCAAATCGCGCTTAAATGGTTTAAAGGCCTTTACATGAATGAGAGCTTGATTATGTAATGTAACGCTAGACAAAAGATGACCAAATAAACAGATGTCGCATTAATAGCGTTAAATATTTTAACGCGTTCATCTTTAAAAATAAATCGTTAATGTTGACAGCCCTAGTAAATATATAGAACACACCTCATAAAGATGCCATATTGAAAATACACGTGATAGAAAAGACACTAAGTGATGAGAATTTCAATCCTGAGTTGGGTGAGATGATGTCAACAACAAGATATACTCGAAGCATTTTCTATCCTCTTTAAAAATTTGGTAAGTCCATTTATTTTCTATTTTATCTGCAATATTTGTTATTTTCCCTGCTGACTGCGATCAGAACGGACCTGTGACCCCTCAGATGAGAAGCGCTGATTTAGACGTCTTTAAGTACATCTTGATGCATCAATGAGGCAGATGTTATTTTAAAACATAATTAGATTTTTATTATTATAGATTTTTATTATTATTGCAGGTCGAAAGTGAATGGAGTCTTGACTTCTGATTCAGGTCAACCACGATGACCTCTTTCTGATGACCTCTATGATTCGAAGGTTGATGCTTAGAACATCAGTCTGTTTCTTGAAATAGACACATATGTATTCAATTTAAGTGCGTAAAATCTTTTGCTCTATGCTCCACGGAGATATATTGTGTTAAAGGGATATTTCATAGGCAAAACAAAATTTACCCATGATATTTCTCTTAAACAAAAGAGCAGTTCTTTGATCGATGGATGCACTTTTTGGAGCTTCAAAAAGTCGACACCCATTCACTCCCATTCTACTGCTTGTAAAATGATACGTGGTATTATAACTTTGACTGCATTATTCTTCAAGAAGAAAGTCATATTCAGTTAGGATGCCTTGAAGGTGAGTAAAACATGGGGAAATTTTATTTTGCCTGTGAAATATCCCTTTAACGTATTTTAAATGTGAATAGACCTCCACTTCTTGATTACTAAGTGTTTGCCTGTAACTCTTATACTATACGCCACTTTTTTGTGCTTTTAATGTAAATGCTGAGATGGTTTCAGCCACTAAAATCACTGTTGGAGGCTCTTCGATTATTGCTGGAATGAGTACACAAACCATCTGCCCTCACATAACCTTTTTCTGTCTTCATGTAGTGTTACTTCCTTCATATCAACACTTGAATGCTCAAGGCTTTGAAAAGATAGCTGTGCACTTTTTTAATACTTCAATGTTTTGTATGAGGTGATCCCTGTAACTTCTGACCTCCTGGGATGACCCTGTAATCTGAAAGATACTGTATTCATAACGTAATGATACATTATTGTTTCATTGATTGAAAAACAGTTGCATGTCTCAGGCAGAGTCTGTGCAATGGGGAACGTGTGAGCAGTAAAAGTAGTGCTGAAATATTCCACAATGGGTTTATGACAGGCAGTCCTGTAGTCAGGGGATCTGTGTTCCACGCCTGGCTTTATTATTATTCCACAGTGTGTGACTGCCTCCCACCGTACTTCATTAGTTCTCTGTGATACTTAAGCGCGAACACGCACTCTCGACAGCAGCGCTAAATAAAACAACTCCGAAGGGTGGGGGATCTGAACAGCCTGTACTAGGCCCAAGAACAATCGGCCCACGCTGGCCTCTCTTGTTTCCGAGCTCTTTCAAAAAAGTTGGCAGGCAATGAAATTTAAATGGGGTTGATTTTAGGAACAGAGAAGTTGTTTCACCTGGTAAGGTAGTCAAAGAATTTTCCGTAACACTTTACAAAAAGGTTGCTTTTGTAAACGTTGGACAAGAACTATAAAGAAAAATACTTTTAGAGTGTTTATTAATTACTAATATATTTTTAATATATTTCTAACATTGATAATTGTATGGGCAAATACTAACATCAACAAAGATTCTGAGAAACGCTATTGCGCATTATTAGTTTGTTTACTAATGTGAACAAGTAGCCTACTAACTTACTGAAGTCTTACCAAATTTTCTTTAAAATCTAACTGATGTTTCTAAATACTGGCAGTATTTTTAATCATTTTTCATACTTTGAATATTTTTAATCAGTTTTTGCCGAGTAAAAATATCCAAAAAGCTTTACGTCACCTCATCTTTATGTTTTTTTGTAAAGAATGCGTTTTATAGAAATTGTATTTCTGTTTATTTCCGTTTTAAGCTCGTATATGCAAGCAAGTATACCTACTGACTGACAAACTTTACACAATTAAAATAAACTTTCTCTTCAGCTTTCTGTTCAGATGGTGATTAACACAACAAAGTAAAATGTCCTTTTATTCACATTTCATTTGAACCTAATTCTTACCCTCAAATTTCATGCATTTAATGTCATTGGTGATTATCAAATCCTGGTTTGATCAAATCTCAACCGCAGTCTTTATACAACATCACTTCTGTTTGAAAGTTGAACATTTCTGAAAAGTGAAGTTGTATATCCACCTCAGTGGATGAATTTGATCCTGTGATTTCACCAGGGATGCAGATACCCTGCAGCCTCCTGCTTCTTTCCTCTCGCTGAAGTTCCCTGTAGACTTTTGCTTCTACTTTAAACCTGACACAAGTTCCATGTCACACTTCCTGGACTGACAGCGCTTGTAGGCACAAAAGCAAATATTTCCGTTCCTGGTCATCGCCAACTCTCTTTACACACCCCCACCGACACCTGAAGCCCCCCTTTCCCCACCAATTCCAACACTCCAAGCCAGCCATTTGTCACAAAGTAATTATAGAATTATCGATTGGCGAGCAATTAACAGTCCCTCCCTCCTCGCTGTCCCCCTCCCAATCTTTTAATTTGCAGTCAGATTGGCAAGTAGAAGAAAGCTTTAGAGCAACATATTTAATACCTTTGGGTTTTTCAGTCTTCAGATTAATAGAGGGACAGGAACAAAAAGGCCTTTTTTACCCGCTGTTTCCTGCTCTTATTGCTTGTCTCCGGGCAGCAGTGGGGTCTATGGCCCTGTCCAAAAGTATCTCAGATACCTCCAACAGACACACATTGTGAAGCTCTTTGTTTCTTGTGATGAGATGTTCTGTAGCATTTGATAAGTACAGTTTTTTTTAATTATTATTTTAGTAAAATATATGTATATCTTTAATATATTTTTAGGTTTCATGTTAATTTGAGTTTAAAAAAGCAATTTTGTTTGTCATTCAATTTTATTTTATTTTAAATATGGCTCTTTTTTAAAGCATAGCTATATTTTATTTCACGTTTAGTTTTTAGTATTTATTTATTTCAGTGAATAATTTTAGTGCCACAATTGTAAATTATTTCACTTCATTTCTAGTTTAAAGGATACTTCACCCAAAAATGAAAGTTCTGTCATTATTTGCTCACCTTTGAGTTGTTCCAAATCTGTATAAATCTCTTTGTTCTGATGAACACATGGAAAGATATTTGGAAGAATGCTCATAGCCAGACAAATTTTGCCCCCCATTGACTCCCATAGTAGATAAAAAATGATTTTGTTGAACACAAAATAAGACATTTTGAAGAATATAGGACAGCAAACAGTTCTGGGGCACTTTTGACTACCATTGTATTTTTTCCTGCTATGGTAGTCAATGGGGGGCAAAATATGTCTGGTTATAAGCATTCTTCCCAATATCTTTCTCTGTGTTCATCAGACAGATTTGGAACAACTCGAAGGTGAGTAAATGATGACAGAATTTTCATCCCTTTAAGTTTTTTAAATAATATTTATGCCTATACACTATAAAAATACCCATAAAAACAGTCATTGTCCTGCATAAAATTTAAAAAATTGTCAAGTAAAATTACATGTTTTCCATGTTATTTTAGTTTATTTCTGTAATTTAATACTTTTGCTTACAATAAAACTGTAAAATTCTGTTTTTAAAGTGTAATACATTTTAATTGATTTCACAGAGATGCTTTAACAGTTTTAGTTTACGATATCTCTGGTGTGGTGCATTATAAAGAAATGGAGTATGACGTCTTGTGGACATCTTAACCCATCATTCTGTTTTTATTAATCAACATTGGTTTGTTTCAGGGGTCTGAGAGCGATTTTGCAAGAATTTGGTTTATGTGAATGCTCCAAATGCCCTAACAAACCCATTCTCATTTTGTTCTTCCCATACAAAAATGAACTATAGTTTTACTACAACCATAGTAACCATAGTTTAACTATGGTATTTGTAGTAAATCTTTTGAAAACATTAACCAATCTGCCAAAAAACAAGGTTACTACATTTTTACTATTACACACTAGTATAGATTTTGGTGAGGGTTAAAAATGCTGTCAATTGTTGATGATGCATGTTGCTGCGTTTGAACCCTGAGAAAGTAAATTATATATCACCGCATATAAACTTTAAGCCAGTGTAAGCATTCAGCGTGTTGGTTAGATTCTGTTGCAACACCAGTGAAAGAATCTGTTCAAAGTTCATATAAAAAGGATCTCCAGAAGAGAGTTCAAGAGAGATATCCAGTACATTCGGCACAACTTGAAATAAGGGTAAAAAATACCACAGATTCTTACTTTCATTTCTCTGTAGCCTGTAACACCTACTCTCCTTCTTTCAGTCTCTCCCAGATCAGCATGCAAAGATCCGGCTAAGACTCTGGAAGCCCAAGAGCTGGCAGATATTAAGACTGATCGATTTCATGGAACATCACCTTGGTAACATATGGACACAGCTGAGGAAGTTGATTTCCTTTCTGTTGTCCTTTATACCTCTCGGTTTTCCCCCTGCTTTTTTCTTCAAGTGTTTCATGGCTTTTATTCTTTAATTTGTCTTCATCTTGGCAGCCTTAGATGGAGTAAAAGATTTTATTTCTTACACCATGCATAATAAAACCATGTGGATATATATTAACTACAAAAGAGTGTTATTACATTTGTCTTAATGTGTCAGCTTGTGCGTTTGTATTTGGGGTGTTTGTGTGATCTGATGATGAAGATCTCCCGCTACATTAAGTATTGTAAAAATCGATAGTTTCATATTCATTGCAGTGGAGAAGCGTTATCAGGACAATACAATATTCTCTCACCGAGCGTGGCTGGAAGACGCTAACAAACATGCGGCGAAGATTTCCACCGTCGCCACCTGATAAATGAGAAATTTTTCAATATCCAGGAAGCTGATTACCAATTTACCGCTGTCAGTTTCCATATCTGTAGCAATAAGGACATTTTCTCAATGCATATGCCATCTCAGAGAATATTTTGCACATTGGAAATGTGCTCTCTCAGCTAAGGCAACAGAACCCATAGCCTGTGTGATTTTTTACGTTTCTGATTAATATGATGTCATGTACAACATTATAAACAAGCCGCTGAGAGATTGCATAGCGTGACAGAATTGTACAAAGTCAAATTTGTAGGTGCTGGAAATTGGTAAAAAATATTTTTTAATAGACATTTTGTCTAAAAAGTGATTTGAACCATTCATAAATGTTTGCAAATCCAACATCAGGAAACCCAAATATACAAGATGGTTCACATAAGGTTTCTGATTGGCTGAGCTGGAAAAAGTTGCTTTCAGGCACCATATGGAAATACATTTATTTACCCATATTTTGTTGTGTGTTTTTTGTTTAGTGAAATGTGTTTAATCACCTTCTGTGAGATGGTCTGGTCAATGAAAGAATGGAGGAGAACTTCACTGGATGCTGGTGGGCTGGGTTCATCCGAGAAGTGAGAAGCGGCATCAGTGTTGGTTTTGTCTGGTCAGGTCCCATGTTTGTCATCCCCTCATCTGTTGACTCCCGTCTTCCTCCACGTTTTCCTCCTTCATTCCACCAAAGGCCTCATTTTCTGCATGATTACGCCTCCACCTGTCCTACTCTTGGCCCCTGGCCCTCGCCCGAGCCCAAACACACCGTCAATTAACACAAGCGAGTTTTTACAGAAATAAGAGAGAGAGAGAGAGTGAAAACACAATGAATTTAAGAAACTGGAAAACTTAAAGTAAAATAATGAAATGCACCATGTGTTACGGCTGTCAATTAGAGATTTTACAAAAATAATAAATTATGACATATTATAGATTCATAGATCGGTTATCAGAGCAGTATTAATTAATAAATCAATATTTGCTGTAAACCATCCCACAAAAGAATGTAATTTAAATGCATTATGGTGGCACTTAAACAGAAATGTTGATGCAGAATTTACAAAAAGTAACATTAGACATCAAAATATTGTTGTTTTTATGTCATTGTACATAAGCCAATCATTGGGCTGTGTTATATTTGGCAGTTTTCAGGCAATCTGAGGTATTCATAGGGCACAGGATGCGTATTGTTATTTTCAATAGGCCTATGTTAAAATGTTTGGTCTATGTGCTGTCTGTATGTAAATATGCAGTAATAGCTGGACATATAATTGAAGCATCAATAAACAAAACTCACGTTTTTACCAAAAGCACATCATTTCAAGTCCAAACTGTGGCTATTCATGTAAACATGCATTTGGTAATTCTTTTTTCAAATCCGCCTCGCATTAATCTGATATTGAAACCTGTCCAGCTAATGCATAATAACCTTCATAATGCCAAAATATCATTTAGGCTTCTTTAGGCCCGTTACCAAATTGCTGAAGAATGAAAGGACCTGCGCCAGGCCTTTAATTTCACCCTGTAAAATGAACCAATGAGCCAGATAATCTGGCTGGCCCTCTTTGTTGCAAATGTGACACCTGTTGTACGTGGCACACATGTAGAAGCGCCAAAACACTTTTGCACATTTGCTTAGTCTTAGCGTCTTGCTTTTTGACTCGGTACAAACAGATAAAAGACAACAAGACTACTCTCTTTTTTTAGGAACAGATGGTCTTGTCAGAGTTACGGTTGTTTGCCAGTGAAGTCCAGTTATTGCGTGTTTTCAGGATTCAAAAGAAAAGGAGAATACGATTTATCTGGATATATTTATATTGAATGCTAGTTACATGCTAGAATGTCAAAGGAGAAGTTTATCATTACTCACTTTTGTGTCACAAGTCTTTTTTCAGTTTTGTCTTAAAGACAAGAATTTCAATTTTGATGTGAGCTGCTTCTTTGGTTTAGGAGTTGAAGACAGGTCTCGGTGTGGGATACTTGAAGAATACGAATAGCTAATTAGTGAACAAGTAAGTGAAGATTACTTTAAGAGAATGACTTGCTATTTAAATCATGTACAGGTGACCACCCAATTAGAGTGCTTCTAAAGATCAGAGGTGTGGCCGTAAACATCAATTGTCTTCTATCTGCAGCTAGAGTCGCTCTTAAAGAAGACCAGCAGTCAGTAAATTAAATGCTACTTATCTATGTTGTTCCCTTTAAAGTTGTTTATCTTTTGTCAGGAATTCTGTTCGGCTCTGTTTGCCTTGCTTATCATCAAAATTAAGCATGCAGGAAAAATATTAAAAGGTAATTTGCCTTAATGAAGGCATTAATAATTTAGCACTTTTTAATGTGGATGCTGGAGAAAGAAGATTGGATTTTAGCGAGATAAAGATGATAAACAAGTCCATCATGGTATTATTGTCCATTATTCTGAATGTAAACATGAAATATTCAGAAAACTATAAAGCTAAAACGGCATTTAAAACATAGCTTTCATTATGTGCCGGCTTTCTTTTTCGTTCTTGTAACAATTTATATTTTAAATGTATATTTATGCTTCCTCAAGCCACCAATGGAGGGCGATATTCTCCATGAGAAGTGGCATTCTCAGTGTATCGCTCTGAACAGAATAGGCCGATAAGATTATTTCTCTATTCCAAAACTAAGAGATGTATTTATTGATATATTTTTGTAGGCGAAGCTGACAGACACAGTACGTGATACTTGCACTATACCAAATTTATATGTTGCAAAGGTTTAATGGACAGACAGCACGAATCATCGCTGCAGAGTGCAGACAAAAGGGGAATTTTGTCCCTCCTTTGTTTTATGATTTTAATATCGAACAAGCAAAATATGATGCCTCGCCTAACACAAAATGAATCTGATGTTAATTCATAAGAATCTGACTCTAGCTGTTAGCTGATAGGCGTAAACATGCCTTTTCCATCATATTACATCATTTACAGGTACGTGGGTGCCCGCAGCCACATTTCCAACCAGGAAAGTTTTACAGTCTGTGCTAAAGGTCCCCTTTTCCACCAGACAATCTTCAATTCTTTAATGTAAATGTCAACCCAAACAAGATAGAGACCCAACTGTGTGTGTTTATAATCAATATTTTTTTACGCTGTAAAGGCTGTAATCTTCCAAAGCTTCTCCTCCTTGATTTGTGCTTATCATGGAAGGTCATATCTCATAGAAGCACAGATCGTCAGCCGGTGAGGCGGAGGAAGAGAGATAGCGAGAAAGAATGGAGTTAAATTAACGATAATATCAGACTGACGCGAGCGCCGGGCGTCGTGAGAAGGCCCGACGGCGCGGCGGGGAGGGGGAAGAAGGCAGTAAAAAGTTTTCCGAGCCGTCGTGCCCCTTCAATTTGCATGCTTAATGATGCTGATCAGGAGTTAATAGTGGGTGTAATGACTTCTGACTGACCGGGCTTTAGACTGGACCACGGGCTGGGCCACCAGAGCAGGGGAGGGGAGGGGTTAACACACACCATACGGCTTCTCTCCCTCCCTGCCTCCCTCCCTCCCTCTCTCTCTCTCTGCTGTCTTTGGTGAGATAACACAGCTTGCCTCTGTGGTCTTGTCTTATTAAACATGTTATCATTGCCTGTAACCTTTCTCTCCTGTTCCTTCCTTTCAAAATAGAGGAAAAGCCGCCTTTGTCTTGGTTTATTCAGCGACCTATCTGACCCACCGATAGAAAAAAGGCGACTTGAAAGAAATCAAATGGCAATTCCTGTCGACGTTAATGTGCTCTTTTGTTCCGAGAGGAACGCCTTTGTGGGTATTCGGCGCTCTTGGTCTGTTTAGTCAGGCTGTGGATATTCTGGATTGTCAGCAACATGTCCTCTGTGTAGATACAGCCGGCTAAACATACATCGGCTTTTGAATTCCCACAGGACATACGGCGAATGGAAAACTTGTTCTCAGATAAGAAGGAAAGGACAGAGTTCAGGAAAACCACTCTATTAAAGACCAGATAATGGTATTGTCTGTGCAATGTGACATATTTCTGTGCTTTTCGGCGTAGCGGTGCTTAACAAAGTGACATCATCAGCTTCTTGCCTGGCATGCATTAAACAGTTTTTTTTTTGTCGTTTTTTTCATGGATGTGAACGCAGATCCTTTTGACAACATATAGCGTTTTTTAGTACATTTTTGTCATGCAAATGTAGCCATAAATCACATTTGTCAGAGAGCACATACTATAAAACCATTTGGTATCTCCAACAGACAATTATACAAAAACTGAGAGCGACATTTCAGTCATTTCAGTGTCCGATCATTTTCAAAATACTTTGGCAAAAAATATTTAAATACAGAAATCTCAGCCGATATCCGCTTTGTTTTGTATTCGGTTAATAGACCGTCATCATTTCCAATGATTCGTAATGCCTCTCTGAAATAATGTGACCGATTGTTGAACAGCTGTGAGTCACAGTGACCAGTACCCATAATCCATTGTGACACGCGTTTTCCACTTTAATCATAATTGCACACATGTGCTCAAAGAGCAAATATCAGTAATGTGTACCCTCTCCGAACGGTTTTACACCTCAGCCCTCAGTGTATGTGTATGTGTGTGTGTAATATCCCCTATCACAGCTGTTAATGTATTTCAAACATCATTTCAGTGTTGATTTGTTTGCCATGTGCTCTGGCGCACACCCGCTCCATGTTGGCATGGCCCTGCCGGGCCCCGGTGCCAGCGCGGCTGGCATGACAGCACCCATTGCTGATGGCCACAGGTGCAGCCGTGTCCACAAGCTCTGATGCAGGTGTTGCCTCATCACCGAGTGTCATTTTGAGACTCTTCCATCTGCTATCGAAAGTTCTGTAGAACTGAAACTCCCGCCTTTCTTTCTCCGTGGTTTTTGTTTTTCTGTTTTTGAGCTCTCTCTCATTCACAAAGAGGCGAGATCAAACTCATAGACAAGATTTCTCATAAAGCACTTGCTTTCTGTTGGTGAAACTAAATGAGCTTTGAATGATCTACATTTGTGCATTGCGATAATACAGACAGAGCTGCTGAAGATATACGGTCTTGTAGGTTGCTTTGATCACTTTTGCAAAGAAAAACAGTATACAGTAATGCAATTAAACTGATACAAGAGCATCATTATTGCATCGTTCCATTATGTTGACGTGAGTCCGCAGCAAGGACTTTGTATACTTCACAAGTGCACAGTGTATACTTCACATTCACAAGCCCTCGCTGTTGTCGCCAGTGGCTGCCAACCGCCATGTAGGAGCCGATGCGAACGCTCTGCATCAATGTACGTTGAAACTCAGAGGTGGGCAGAAAACCACAAACTAATGAAAACCAGAGAAGTCACGATAAGTGCAGCTAAATGAAAGAATTACACGCTGTTTATCTTGTCATACCTCAACCCTGACCTGTGCTATTGTCATCCTATAATAACATTGTTTTTATGGCGGTGATTCATCACCCGCCCAAAATGTAATACAATACTGGAGACCTACAGGCGGCACAATTAAGTTTGTGTTTGACAGTGGGAGATGTTTGTCTCCATCGCACACTTGCATACTTAATAGAAGTTCCCCTCCCACGCTGACTGGCGTCTTTGAAGCTCTGGCCCCAGACGTCATGCTCTTGTAAGCCAAGGACAACTTCCAAAAAAAGATCTTTGCTTGACCTTGCGATTAGCATTCGTTGGATATTTAAATGAGGTGTAATTACAAGTGTTAGGGGGATGAAATATTTATTCTAAGAGGGTTTAATCATGCCGGTGTCTTTGATGCAAAAGCTCAAAACATGATGTTACAGTTTGATGACCGTTTCTGCTTTTATTTTGGTCAGGAGTGTGTGCGGTTGCCATTAGCTGTGAATCACTGTTATCTCATTATACAAGTTTTTCTAATTTTTGCTTTAAAGAAACATGCCTTCGGACCCCCCACCCCTTCTTATTTAACTTAAAGGTAAATCATATTTTTGTTATAGCGGTAATGTTTTTTTTAATGCTTTTTTACAATAGCAAATATGTTCAAAATGTGTTCTTTTTAGTGTTCAGACTACTCCTCTACTGCTCTATGTACTGTGATACTGACATAATGTTTTGTAAACAGTCTTGGCTTGTTTTGTGCAGTAACTTGTTTATGATTTACACAGAAATTGAATATTAGATATTATTAATATTAGATCTGACTTACATATCTACTAGCATCTGTAAGCCGTGTGATCAGCTTGAGTTGTATAAAACTGCCGTTAAAACAACTTTTTAATGTGGCCTGAGGCTTTGGAGGCTCCTGAGAGTCTTGGGCCCTGGGCATTGGCCCCGATTGCCTGGTTTATAATCCAGCTCTACATTGAATATGTGTGAATCTCTATGTTCTCCGCCCTTGGTGAGTATAATATTTAAATACTTATGTTAATTTTGCTGTTTTTTTAGCCAACAATACTAATGTCAGCTTAAACTATACAATGTTTAAATCCATTCTGTACATGCTAAACGTACTGTTCATCTGAGCCTGCAAATTTAATTTATTTTAATTTTAGGGCTTGCTTTATATAAGGTGTGGTGTATAAAGTGTTCTTCAGGAAGACCACCTTCACTCTTGAAGGTTTAAGGGGTCTCATGATGCCATAGAAGAACCCTTTTTTGTCTGAATGGTTCCAAAACACAAAAGAAGATATTTTGAAGAATGTTAGTAACCAAAACCCATTGGTCCCTATTGACTTGTATTGGTTTTGTGTCCGTACAATAGAAGTCAGTAGGCACCAACGGTTTTTGGCTACTAACATTCTTCAAAATATCTTCTTTTGTGTTTTGCAGAAGAAAGAAAATCAAATTAAAATGATAACAGGTTTAAGGGGTCTCATGATGCCATAGAAGAACCTTTTTTTTGGCTGAATGGTTCCATAAAGAACCTTTAAAGGGATAGTTCACCTTCAAAATGAAAATTCTGTCATCATACTCACCCTGTTATCATTTTAATTTGATTTTCTTTCTTCTGCAAAACACAAAAGAAGATATTTTGAAAGATGTCGGTAACCAAAAACCGTTGGTCCCTATTGACTTCTATTGTACGGGCACAAACACTAACATTCTTCAAAATATCTTTTTTTTTGTTCTGCAGAAGAAAGAAAGTCATACAGGTTTGAAATGACAAGATGGCGTGTAATGACAGAATTTTCATTTTGAAGGTGAACTATTCCTACCTTTCTTTGTAGTGTTAAAGGTTCCTTAGATTATGAAAAAATGGTTCTTGTGAGAGTCTTTGAATAAGTGGTCTTTGGGGAACTTGACGATTTTAAAATAGTTGAAAATCCTTAAAGATTTTCTCCCAGAGTTACATACATTAATGCTGTATTGGAAACAAATAAGAAAACACCCAGGATCCTGTATTGGTTCCTATAGTTTTGACAGAGCTTTTAATGGCTTGATTTCTGAATTCATCAAATGATCTCCATGTGTCATCTTATGCAATCTCATCCCACAACTTCCTTGAATTTCTGCTACTTTTATTTTTTTTTATTTTGGATTTCCTCCGGGACAGGAAGTAGTGGCTGCCTCCTGGATGCACACCCTCTTATTTCGGTGCAGCTATAGTCATCCGGCCAGCGTTGGCATCTTAGCCAGCTCTCCCGTGCTCTGCCCGTCCAACTGTCCCCGCGCCGGGTCCGCGTCCAGATGCGTGTGTCTGGCCGCATGGCGTGGCATCCTGTGGCCCTGTGCTCCCGTCATGGCAAGATAAATGGCGTTCTGTCATCGGGGCCTCTCTTCAGAGGCTGGCGCTCTGCGTGAGGAAAGTGCCAGTCATTAACGGGAGAGGCAGGATGAAAAATGAGTTCATTTACGGGCAAGTCCTGCGAGAAGGGTAACGTCAGCGTCGCCCGCTCCTTATCCGCCCCACCCCTCCACACATTTTCTCTCTTTTACTCTCTGTATCTTATGCATCCACTGTCTTGTGCTCTCCACCCGGGCGCCGGGGGGAGGGAGAATTACTCAGCAGATTTTTGGAGGAGTGACAGGAAGTGGCCTGCGGTATGTGAGGGGGGAGAGGAGAAGGAGGGTGGTGAGGGAATAAGACAGGGTGTTAATCAGACAGGGTTTTGCCAGATGAGCGCTTGTCCCCTGCCTTTACAGCAGCAGTGCATGACATGGGCTGTCTACTTCACACCTCACACATTATGGCCCAAAGCCACATCTAAAATTCATCCATGCTAAGTGTCATACGTCTTGTAAATCTACGGAGGCCTGCAGTCGGCATTTTAAGGAAATTTGGAGTTTGTATACTTATTAGAGATGTCAGTAAATAGCAACAATTGATGGTGATTAATGTTTCGTGTTTTCGTTGATCGGTTTTTGTAGATGCATTCAGTATTCAGTTCCCTTTTAAAGATGCGTAATTTGCTTCTGTCTGAGTTTAATATGCAGAGACAGTGGTAAGTAGGCCATTTGTGGGATGCGTAAGCCAATGTAATATTAATATATGAAATATTATGAATAAGCATTTGATTGAATAGGCTTTTACTCTTCATGTTCTGATAGATGAGAGAAGACAGGGTTTTGTGGTCCTGTTAAACCCTCTTAAAGGTCCAGTTCATCCAAAAAATAAAAATTCGGTCATCATCTACTCATCCTCGAGTTGTTCCAAATCTGTATAAATTTCTTTGTTCTGATGAACACAGAGAAATATTACTGGAAGTCCAAACCAAACCAAGTTCTTGGCCACTATTGACTACCGGAACAATTACAATGTAATCAAAAGTGCCCCAGAACTGTTTGCTTTCCTACATTCTTCAGAATATTGTCTTTTGTGTTTAACAGAACAAAGAAATTAATAAAGCATTTTTCCAACTAAAAAAGGTATGGAGATACGGTTTCAGAAGCGATATGTTTTGAACAGTATAAAAGTCATTATGTCATAAAACATAGAATCCCAACGTGTGTGCGTGTTTTGAAAGCAATAACAACACCCACCTGACTATTCAGACTTACATTGAGCCCTGAACGATTATGACTCTTTGTAAATCACACTGAACAGAATAAAAAATGTGCTAATGTCTTATCAAGCAAATTAAGTATTAAGTAAACGTGTTAACTGTTTTAAATACATCTAATGCTTAATTAAATGTTTAATGTTAAATTTACGATAACGTTCATTTTGCCAGCCCCAATAAAACACTTTATATTCAGAGGAGGAGGGGATTTTGATTTTCAATCTTGATTTAATTACCCCCAGGCTTGATATCTGCAAACTTCGGCATTCTCATCAATACGAGCTGTCAATTGAGTCAGAAGTAATGCTTTGCTATATTGCTTGACGCGGCGTCGGAGAGCTGTGGGGCTTTCCTGTCCTGCAGTCACCCAATCAAAAATATTTACGATCCATCATTGTTGTTTTTATTAGATTGTGGTTTGAGATTTTCCCTGCCAGAAGGTCTCATTGATATAGTAGAGACCAGGAAAAACTGAAAGCTATTGAAACCTGCAGAGGCTCGGTGTGACGAGATTTCTGTTCTAGCTGGTTTTAGTTTTGGTTTGTGTTGTTGTGACAAAGTTGAGCAGAGTTCATAAAAACGTGCAACTATTGAAAGTTGCTACAGTTGGTCGAATAAGAATAACACTTAATATACAGGGTTATTACCAACCAGCGGCCCGGTGACCTCCAGAAGGTTTGCGGGCGTGCTTTTGTTTTAGCCTTTGAATCTAACAGAATATAAAATTAATATTATTTTCATTATTGACATTGTTGTGGGTAGAACAGTATAGCTATAACCACTGATTCTGACTAATGCCCTTCTTTCTTTCTCTAGGTCGTGAACTCTGCTGTTGTCACGACTACCCGCATGCATATTTTTCTGTTGAGCGTGTGATGCATGGTTTCTCGCAACTGTGATTAACATGTAAGTACATTTATGCCGCCTCTAAGAGCACATTCCAGTTCAAGTACAAAATACGAGCACAATGCGCTATAATTGCAAAAGCAATAATGTCAGGTGACTGGGAGTGCAGGTCTGCAGTCAGACCTTTCTCCATTTAATTGCTGTCAGCGAAGACACCCTTTAGGTATGACAACAATGCTCCGCCCACTTCTCACTTCAGTGTGTGCGTGAGAGAGAAAGAGAGAGATAAGGTGGTGCAGTGAAGACTTTGATAATACACTGCAATAATAAGACACCTTTTAAAAGGCAGCGAAGTGAAGACAGGCAGAAGGTGTGTTGGGCTTTGTGCGTGCCGGTGTTCTTGTGTAATTTAATTTTATACATCATAAACGCCAGCGAGTGCTGTAGTCAAGCTGGTTCCACCGCTGTGGCGGAAGCTATAAATTAAAGAGGAACGCTTTCTCTCGTCTGAACTCTTTGCCTTCCGAGAAAGCGAGCGAGAACAATGGAAAGCTTATTAATGCGGGAAAAGGATGGTGCTTAGTCTTCAAAATAAATGCGAGAAAACTGTACAGGTGGAATGATTCTCGCAAAAACTCCAAATGCAGATGTGGGCTGTGCGACTCATTGTCATAATATATTCATGATTCCTGACTGCACTTAATTTTCTGATTCTCTTTCATTCTGCGTGACTCTTCTCATTTAAAGTCTCTTTGTAGAGTGAACCAGTTTCAGAATGAATCATACCCATGGCGTATCACCCAGAACAAGCTCACAATGCATTCCCAAGGCGAAAGGAAAATAAAAAGATAGATGTCAATCACGCCGATATTAAAGGACTTGTTTTAGACAAAAAAGTTAGGCATGAATCTTCCGTTCAATGATAATCGTGGTATTGAGGTGCACCTTTCTCTGCTTAATGACCAAGCGCTGGACAATCCTCTGTGCTATCTTCAATTTCTGCCCTGTATCGCTCCACATTAAACGTTAATGGGCTGTCAACTATTGATTCCGGTGTAAATAACCTGCATTACACTACAACAGCCTTTGATTTTCTTTTACCTCTCATTACCGCCCTTCTCTCGATGCGTTTTATAGCGCCATTATCCTTTTTTAATCCTCATCTGCTTTGTGTTTTTATATCTGGTTTGTCTTCACTATATCTCTGTTGTCTCCCAGGCCCATTGACGGTTCGACCTGTAAAAATGTTTCGCGGTTTGGAGAGAGAAGGCATCTTTGAAGTTTGTGGTCTCCTGGAATGCCTTGTATTGACTTTCTTACTTATTTAGTTTTCATCCTATCACCTCAGAATAAAATAATATGGGTTATTTTATACTTCTATTGACAGAATCTGCGGCATGTCGATTACATAGGCTTTTTGGCAGATGCTTTTATATGAAGCAACTTACAGTTCATTCAAGCTATACAGTTGATAAGTATGCGTTCTGTGGATCAAATCTACAAGTTTTTGCACCACTTTACGGGTTAAGCTATAGGTACAGTCTTTTTTAATTTGTGAATATTAACACACAAGTTTATAGTGAATACTCTCATAGTTAAAACTTACTGCAACTCCTGAAGCTGTTTTTAAAGTTACATTCAGTTTTCACAAGCGGTTGCAAATTTGGGAGTTTGATGCAGGGATGACATGTTTTTGTGTGCAAAACCCGGAAGAGAGTTAGCATTTTAGCACTTCTGGTTCCATCGCTCCGAAGTCAATAGGTTTTTGAATGGATTTTTGGTTAAATGCCTGAAATAAGGTCTGTGGTTAATAAAATCTCTAAATATTTTCAAGTTTACACCAGTTTTCATAAAACACACCAGTAATGACCCCCTCGTGTTTTCTTTAAGTTTTACTGTATCTTAAAAATGGCGGTTGCTAACAAGTTGCAAAATGCAACTACAGACATTGTCGGGGGGCGTTAAACGTCACCACGCATATAAATCTCACAAATAATGGAACATGGACACAAATCTACAAAAAAAAAACGTTGGAGATTCATTCAACAGAGAAGTTGCTAATTTGTTTTGTTTTTGGAGGTCTGGCGGTGACGTTGATGTCGAGCGATGGTGTAGTCTGTTTAGCCATGTTAGCTTTTTACTCTGGCGATATTATTGATACTATTGTGTTATTTTGATAGACTAAACACATGCAAGTACCATAATCCTTTTGCAATCTTCCAAAAGTCTATGGGAAAAATCAATAGCCTTTTGGTCGAGGGAACCATCTTTGCACGTTTTCAAGTCTTGCTCCTTTCGACAGCAACTTTGCAGCATTGCATTTTTTAAGGCGTCGCGTCATTCCATTGGTCGAAAAAAGAAAAAATTCCTTTAAATGCATAGATTTTTTCCTGTGTGGAAGGAAGCATGAATCGCAGCAGCTCTGCTGGCTGTTGGAATGAATTTATTGAGTCTTACTCCTCTCGTCTGGCTCTCTCTGGTGTGATGGCATTAGTGGAGCAGGTGTGGTTGGTTGCTGTGTGTCGGCGCTCGGTGGCCTGCTATGCAGTACAGAGACACAACAGCATAAATGATTATTTATGATCTGTCACCTTCCATCTCCAGACCTATCAGCACGGAGATTCATTAGCGCAACAGACTGCGCGGTGCGCTCGCACATGCTCACCCGCTATAGCGTGTTTCTCCTCGGGGCTGTACCTTCTTCTGTGCACCATCACTGCTGTAGTAATTGTTCTTAATCACCGTGCACCCTCAGCTTTCTGGAGACGATTGAAGGCCTAATCAGTCAGAGCTGATAACATAATACAACATTTGCCTGATGGTATCAGCTCAGATGCTAATAAATGACAAAATCTGACACTCCTCTGTATACTCGGATGAAACGACGAGACTAAAGGCGTCTCGAGTTCTCGCACATGGGATTCATGGCAGAAGGTTGAACTCGTGAGCTTCCACGATCGGCTCATTTGAAGTTCACATGTCGTCTCGGAGTTGATATCTCAGTGTTTGCTGTTGTTGTGATTTCTGGAATGTTTTTTCAGGGATCAGTGGATATTCCATTAAACTCAATGTACCAGAATAAACAGAGACCCTCAGATACTAAAATGGGATTTCTAAGAACGTGAGATATTCTGGTCATAATCAAATCTTTTTTGTCGGCGTCTGTTAACGCTACGGGAACCATCTAACAAGTTTCATGCAACACTAGATTCTTAGACCACTTAGATACTGTATGTTAGTGAAATTAAATTACGCCTTTAACATGTATTTTGTTATACACATATGTTATCATCTATAGTATTTTAATGCAATGTTTTAATAAACATTTATGATTTTACATCTTTAGTTTTTTTCATTTTTTGATATGGTCATGCAATTCAAATATTAGGCCTAGTCCACAAGTACACGGGTATTTTTATAAACCATCTTTCATCTTAGTTCAAAAACACACTATAATGCGCTGTCAAAAGCATGCCAAACCAACAGGTGGCGATAAAACTCTAACCATAAAGCCGTGTTGACCAATCAGAAGCCTGGAATCTGACGTCAAGGATATAGCGGCACGCATTTCCAACAAAGCTGTTTTAAAAGGAAAGCCTGCAACCATTAGGCCAAAAAGCGCCCTAACGCCCTAGCTTCAACGGAACGCAGGAAAGGAGACCGGATACTAGTTTTTTGAATAGATGTCAATGGCTTTTGTTAGCCGTTACGGGTTCTCCAATTGGAAGTACTGTATTACAGACCCTCCCATCTCTCTCCGTTTCCAACGTCATACGCCAAATCTCCGGTTTCACCGTCTACACAACAACACTGAAACCGGGGTTTCTAAAAATCTTCACCCTGGCAGGAGTTTTAAAAAAAGTTTGATTTCAGTGACCGAGTACTGCATTTGCGTGTGGACGAACGGCCAAACTGCATAGAAAAAAATGCAGTTGTGTTTTATTATATTTTTTAAATACCTAATTTGAATATGCTAATATTATGCTTTTATTTTGTATGTATTTTGAAATATATTCTGTACATATATATTTTTAAATTTAAACGATTTGGAAAACATTTCCAAACGATTGCACAAGCCTTTTTCAATCTAAATTTTAAAGATGCATTCCATGGCATAAGGGTTCGTGTCACATCCAAAAAAGCCAACCGAAGTGACAACAGATGTTTCCTTCACCCTCCCATCATAAACTTCCCCGAAAGAAGCGAGCCATTATTATTCTAATACCTTGATTACATACAGAATACACGCGGCGAGCTTGGCTGCGTGCTCTCAGAGCGAGGACGGGCCGTTTGAAAGCGGCGGGCGTGGAGCCTCGTCCGAACTGTCTTTTGAATAGAGAGACATTGTCTGAGGCTATTATCCTCACGTAGCGCTGCGCGTACAACAAACACGCCGAACAAATGCGGCGATGGAGGAAAGTCCCTTTCACTGAGAGCGGGAGATAAGACGGCCTGTCTTTGCTGTGGCTTTATCACTCTGCAGCCCAGACAATGGAGTGAATTTCAAAGGAGCATAAACAGGGGAGTTGTCCATTTTACACACAGTTATCACACTCGCACGTTTGCCACTTTGTTGAAAATGGGAAAAGGGGATGGAAATTAGAAAGGAAAACAGAGTGAACGATGGTGTTTGGAGGCCCTGTATGATTGTTACGAAAAAATGAAGGTGGTGGGAATGCAAATAAAAGACGAAAGATGGCATGGCCATCACCCTAGTCTCTCTTTTATTCTGATAGAGAGAGAGGCCAGATAATGAAAACTCTTATCTGCGCTTCTCATTGTACCAGGCCAAGGCGATGAAAGGAACTGGTAGGAAAGTTCATAACTCTGGACTGTTCTTTTGCCTGGAGGATGATGGGGAGAGGTGGGGGGCTCGAGGTGGCAGGAGGGCATCTGTAATTACAGAAAGGCAGGAAGGAAACCCCCACTGAACAGGCTGAGAAGGTTTTGCTTTCTTCAGAGAAGACAAAGTAAATATTGTAGACATACCAACATGGGAACAAAAATGTTGTGTATGCCAACGATGGCTGAACGTTAATACCTTCCTACTGTGTAGTACAAATGCAGCAGATGTACACCGTAAAACTTTGCTGTAATTTTGCAGCAGGTTTGCCAGTAACTTACTGTGGATTTGATTACTACTTAAAATTTTACTATTTGTACTGTTTTTAGTGTGAGTTAAACTTTACTTTAATCAAAATTAAAACACTTTGACTGTTGAGCAAGAAGAGACTGGTCTCATTACTGGCATTACACTGCAAAAAATGACATTCTTCCTAAGCATTTTTGTTTTGTTTTCTATACAAATACTTAAAACTTCTTAAATTACGATACATTTACATAACAAGAAAAGTGACCTAAGATATTTAGTCTTGTTTTATTAAAGAAAATATAAGAACTAGGTAAGTTTATGTTTAAAACAAAATTGTAAATTAAATCTACAGTAAGTTACTGGCAAACCTGCTGCAACGCTAGAAAAGTTTTACAGTGTAGATCTGTCCTGTTGATCAGATTTGCTCATTTTTAAGTTCTTAGGGGTCAGAAAAGTTCTTAAACTTATTGAAGGAAGAATCCAAGCCATATGAGCAAGAGCTAGCAGCTACCCCGAACACTAGCTTTATGGCGGTGAGTTATAAACAACAAAGCACTGCTCAGTTTTTTTTGCACAAAATGTAATAAATCTAGTCTATGGACATCAGCAAGCAAATGTCAACAGTGGATCTACATGATAACATGACTTGTGGACCCTTACAAAAACATACCATGGAAACCAAAGTTGCAAAATTACCAATGCAGTTAAACTAGTAACTTCATAAGATCTTTCAGAATCAAATTTTCTGCATTTTGACAAATAACAATTGGATAATTTGGCTACAGTAACTATGGCAGTTTGGCAAAACTAGTAACTGTAGAAATTACTTTCTATAGTATTTCTATAGTATTTCGATATGGTCCCAAAGCTCGTTTAGTACAATGTTGTACAACCAGAACACTGGTTTGACTCTAGACTTTTATTCATATTTTAAATAGGCTTTTATTTGATATTTTTCATGGTAATTTTAATTTAGTTTTTAACTATTTTTAATGTGCTTATGTCATTGTATTTATTTTTTGGATGGTTATATAAGTCAAATTTATTTATGTAACTTCAATAACATAATGAATATTTGTTTTTATGTTTAATTACATTTATTTTATTTTAGTTTGTTTAGTTTCAGTCATTTTTAATAGTTGTAATGCCACAAAACTGTTGAGGCAAAATCTATCATTTTTGTTTTTCAAATAATATTAAGGGTAATATTTGATTTGATTTCAATGAACAGAATTGTTTGAATACTAGTTATATTTTGAATGTGTAAATATAAATGTTATACCTATTAATTCTTTTTTAGAAGATAAAATGTTCTGTGACACTCATTCAGTACATGGGCAGTCCCCCAACACTCTCTCTGTAACATCACTGCATTCTGTATTCAGCATGATGGAAGGGAGCAGGCCTGGTCTCGTGAACCTCAGTGGGATGCTGTAGCATCACGGCAATGAAAAGCACTCTTACATCGATCCATAATGAAATGCCATTCTGTACTCATCTCCTCCCGTAGACATATTATTCTCCTATATATTGATTCGACATTCGTCCTCCCGCTCATATGCGTTCCCCGCGCGCTTCTGTAATAGCCTGGGCCGGACAGTAAACGTGAGTTATCTGCTCGAGTCTCACCTATACATACACATCAGCTGCGGTTCAAATGGCCTGGGATCTTGTTAATGGTGTCCGCAGCGAGACTGCATTTCAGTCTTAAATAGACTGCACATTACAAATAGCTGCAGCCTTCGGTCCTCTGTATAAATTTACTTAACTAGTTGTTGAAGTATGGGATGCATATTTTATTTAAAGCACCACCTTAACTTCTTTCCGGATGGGAAGGCTGCAGTAAATGGCTCTCAAAGCCGTCGGTATGGGATTGTTCTAGGGCTTTGCGGTTACCACAGATCCATATCTGTTCGTAATGTTATAATAGTGTAAACTGGATGACTGAATGAAGTTTCTAGTGTATTTAAATGAGCAGTTTGTATACTTTACGGTTATCCATGTGTACTTCTGTATCTAAAATCGCTTTCAAAAAATGGACTTTAATGGAATAGTTCTCTTCAAAGTAAACATTCTGATATCATTCATTCACTCTCATGTCATTCAAAACTTATATGACTCTTTCTTCTGTGGAACACAAAAGAAGATATTTTGAGAAATGTGTTTATGGGTTTTGTGGAAAAAAAAGTATTTGGGAGGCCAGTGCCGTTTGCTTACCAACATTCTTCAAAATATCTTCTTTTGTGTTCTGCAGAAGAAAGCCATACATGTCACAATTTGCTTTCACCTCAGTTAAAAGTTTGCTTATGTGTGAGAGTTTTTGTGACCGTTTTTGTGACCTTGTCACATTTAGACAAACAAACCTATTTCCTCTTTTTATTTAGACCTTAATCCTTCAGTGTTCCCTTATGTTAGCTAGGAAACATAACTAAACACCTTTTCATTTTGTTTCTCATTTGTTTTTTAAAGCAATCCTATTGATTTGTAATTTGGCAAGCGCAGGGTCACATCCGCACCCGATCAGGAGTACAGACCCTCAGGACAAGTGATACCTGTTGACAACTTTGATTACAAATAATCAACAAAGACACAAACGATGCCCACAATCTCAACCTCTCTTCCATCCCCAGTCCCCAGAAACGAATACTGCTGTCATACGAATACTGAGTCAATGCTTGACTCAACTTTTGATACAGTAAGCATTTTTATTTATTTGTCATCAGGTTCTTCGAATAAATGAGCAAGCCCTCAAATAAATGTCTCCGTGTTCTGATCCCCAAATATGTGTGACGTAAACGGTATGTCCGGTGGATTTGAAACATAATAGCACACATTTCTTCAATAAGTTGCGCAATTTGTTAGTATTCTGGACACAGCAGCATAAGAACCAAGAAGGCGGGGTGAAAGTGTAGAAATATTTGAAAACAGAGGTAACAACTGCTCGCTGCATGGAGGTCTGCACCTTCTTTCAGGGTGACAGATGGTTAGGCGTGTTGGTTTTCATTTGAGGATAATCAAATAAGTATCTTATCAAGTAACCATCAAGTATTATCTCCAACTGTGACTTCATAATACAAACATAGCTACAAATAAAAGAACAGAGACGTGTGACATGTAAACAATGAAATCACTTTTAGAAGAACTGCCGGTGACCTAAAATGATGCTTTGTTTATCGTCTTTCCTTTGATTCAACTTCTGCTATTCCCTATTTGTCTGCTAAGTGGCTCTGCAGCCCAAGATATCAGCATCTCTCTCTCTCTCTCTCTCTCTCTCTCTCTCTCTCGCTCTCTCCCCTATATTCAGCTTTTGTCTCTTATTGGTTATAATGAGAATTGAATTGTTCTGAATGGTAAAGATGTGACCAGCATTGACCGCAGTTATAAATCGACAGTTCCCCTGGTGATTGTAGTGATAAACAGCGTTTGTGGGTTTGGCTTTCCGAAAGCTCGCAAAAATGTTTCTTGCTCTCCGGTGGGCCACTAAATGTTGACTGAAATGTTGTTAAGTTGAAAAACTTTACGTTTAGACGTAAGGTCATTTGGTGTTAAAGGTGTGCTGAAACTGGGCAGATCATTTTAAGATCCCAGATACTGTATAGGAGAGTAAACGTAAAATGTGTTATGTAATCTATTTTCGATACAGTATCAGACAAAAGAGAGATGAATTCATGTTTGATTTTCGGTTATGTGGTATGTATTTACACTCTTAAAAATAAAAGTACTTAAAACGTTCTTCACAGTGATGGCATAGAAGAACCATGTTGGGTCCACAAAGAACCATCCAGTCAAGGGTTCTTTAAAGAAACATCTCTTTCTTACCTTTTTATAATCTAAAGAACCTTTTTTTGCCACAAAGAACAGAAAGGTTCTTCAGATGTTAAAGGTTCTTATGGAACCATTTAGACAAAAAGGTTTATATGGCATCGTGAAGCACCTTCATTTTTAAGAGTGTAGGTGGCTACCTTTGTGTTCAAATAAAAATTCAAATAATAGAAATAAGATAATAACTGAAAACGATCTTAAATGTTCTTTTGAGCCCTTACATTAAAAGTACTAATGTAGCCTACATTATTTTTTGAAAAGTTGTAGCATGTCATCATAAGCGATTCATCCAAGACGTTTTAACGTCTACATTTTTTTTAGTTATCTGCTCGAGTCTGGCCATGTTTTCATTTCAATTCAAATAGTCCTCCTTGGATTTGTTTATATTATGCAATTGTATTACAGAAATGATTTCAACATTACCGAACGTTGTACCACTCGCTCTCATTAAAGCCCGTTAGCTCGAGGTTGATATATAAGAGTTGATTTTTGGCTGAGCTCCCTGTTGCTGCGCCGAGAAGTGCTGAAATCAAAGTCGGTGGCATATAAACTCGGCTAAAGTTAGCATTGCATGGAAGGATTCAGAGCTCCCTGTCAATGCGTCATGAGCACTTGCAGAGCATGTCGTCACGCGCCGCTTCTTCTCCACATCGACAAACGCATTTGAGCCGCGTGAGGGAAGTATTTTAATTAGACTGATGTTGGCCTGCGTAATTGAGGACCGGTCGGTGTCAGCGATGTGCACGTCAATCAACGAGGTGGAGAAGCGCACGATGTGTTGAAATGGGTACCCCAAAACACTGCGTAGTCAGTCAGCTGGTTGCATCATATCACGATTTAAGCTTTTGCAAGTGGTTGCTGGCTATAAAGCAGGTAAAATACTGTCATCCAGTCACTGTGCACCAGAGTCCCAGATCCAAATAAAGTATGCAGTTTGGGTCAGGGCCAAGAGCCTCCACAACCCCCCGAGGGGAAATAAAAACAAGATAAAGCTGTTAGCACCATATCTTAAAATAAACCGCACAGCAGGACGCAGTCTGTACTGTGTACCATGTAACAGTCAAACGTGCGATTCCACGTGTGGGAATGTTTCACAAAGTGTGAGAAAAGCAAAGACAACGTTAAAATAAGCTCATCAGAAATCACGTTCTTTGTTTTGTCCAAAGCTGCCAGAGAGTTGGCATGTAGAGATTGATTGCAGAAGTATTTTCCGCCAGCAACAAAAAGTTCTGGAATGTAGGGGGAGGGGGCGTTGCAATCTCCACCTGGCTGAGTGGAGATAAAATGGGAATTGAGTCTAGCACGCTGCTTTCTTTAACATATTTTGGCTCCCTCTGTAGGGGCTTAGAGGACACTTTGATCAGCCTGTTATCTGGAAGGCTGGGGCCTAATCCTGTGTTTGCTTCCAGTTTAAGCTGGATCGCCGTGCCCAAATCAAAGGGAATGGTCACAGATCAGAGGAAAAGGGGAAGGTGGATGCTCGTCCGTGGAAAAGATCACCCGCTCGTGCGAGCAGGTACTTTACTACAAACTTTTGCTTGTTCTACATACGTGAACACTTCCCTGTACACTGACTAATGAATTCTCATTTGCATAGGTTGTGCCTTCTATGTCTTTCCTCAGGCGTACATGAAGAAAGTGCCAGCTTCATGGTGGATCTCGCTCTTGGCAGTCGGTATCTGATGGGTCTGTTCTCGCTTATCTGTGGAGCCAACTGCAGCGTGCAGCCAGCCTCCACGCTCCATAGTGCAAAACATGCTGTTTCTCTCTGGTGCCGGCCGGATTCTCTCCGAGCTCCGTGCTTGGTTCAGTTCTCCTGTGGAGATGTAGCTATGATTCTATGCTTCGGAGTTACCGTAAGTCATCAAGAACTGGTGTGTTGATCACTATGTAGTTCCGCATCCCTGTGTTTCATTTAAGTCTCACAAAGCCGCACTTTAAAAAAATGTTGGGTTACTTCAACCCATCGTTGGGTCAAATATGGACAAACCCAATGGTTTGGTTAAATTATGATTATATTTGACCCAACAATGGGTTAAAACAACTCAGAATTTTTGGCTGAAACAACCCAGCATAGGTTAATTTATAACCCAACTGTTGGCTTTGTCCCTTTTTGACCCAATGTTGGGTTTTACAGTAGTGCATTATAACTTCATAAAGTCATGTATTTAAATTACACACTTCTGACTTTTGTTTAGCATACATGTTTATCCAAAGCAACCCATAAATGAGGAAATATATAAACCCACACGATTTAATGTCATCGATTAGGCCTAGATTGAATCTGTGGAATTTTTTATTCATTTTCAGCGCTTAGTTTTGGGTGAAATCTCCGGAAAATGCTTTTAAACAGGATAGGTTACCCCAAACCTAGGCCCGATGAAGGCCTCGATAGTGGCCGAAACCTCAGTGATTTTAAGTAATAAAATATGATACCACTTTTTTGATACCATTGCACCATTTTTTCACTCAGTATGTAGTTTTGATTTGTGGTTGTACCTCCTCTTTTTGATGGTTGAGCATCTTTTCTTTAAAAATATATATCGGTTACCCCCAAAAAGGCATCCGAATTCTGCTGAACTTCCTGTGAAGTTCTGTGGCACAGATTTCATGTGGGCCTGATCAAAAGGAGCCAACAAGCATCACCACAAACCAAAATGTGAAAAGTGGAACCAAAAATACAGGCGAAATGTGCAAAATCTGGAAGGTGTGACACCCTGTAGGTTTTTCAGTCTGATGAGAAGATAGCAGAACTGTTTTACTTTATTTCATGACAGGCTACTTTCCATTGCATTGTTATTGCCGAGTCTCATGAGAAAGGCGATGCAGAGTTTTCTTGAGTTCAGTGCAACACACACACGCACCAATTTCTGTCTGGCAAGATGAAGACAAACTCACTTGAGCTCTATCAGCCGAAATGGAAGAGCCGAATGGAAGTTTAGGTGATCATTTTAAATATTTGGACTGGGACGCCATTAAAGAATGCCTCCCCTTATTTTGCAGATAATTCTACCGGCTTTCCAATGACCTCCCCATGGTGCAATCCACGGCGAGAGATAGAAAGAGAGAGAGAGAGAGAGTTCACTGCTGTCTCTTTCACGGCCTGGGGAGATAATGAAATAACTTATGTAGATGTGCTTTTTTCTCGAAGACAGCCAAGTAATGGCCCTGGGTACCGATTCCACCGGTGAGAGGGATTCTGGGTAGTAGCATTTCATTAAAGCTAGGTCTGATCGGCTCTGCATAAGTGCAGGGCAGACTAAATGGAAGCTGTTATTTCCAGGGAAAATAGAAGGGACAGGAAGAAGTAAAAAAACAATAAAAGCTTTAGCCAGGAAGAGACAGAACTCATCGTGTTATACAGCAGGGGAGAAAAATCACAAATAAAATATCTGAATTACTATCTGAATTTTCTCCAAAGCACTTTTGCTGACGTTTCAGGTGAGATATCATGTCTTAAAATGTGCTCAGATTGGTCTACAATCAATATTTAGATATTTTAATATGAACATTTCGCATCAATTCCCTCTAGGATTCAACCATAGCAAATAATATAACATTTAGCTCTATTCGCTTATTGTTCATTACCTAATAAGAAGAGTCTCTTTTTCCCCTCTCGTTTAAAATCATTGCTCTCTGGGAGAAGCAATTGAGACATTAAAGAGATCTCATCTGTGATTTTTCTTTCTTATGTTGTGGTCATCGCTTTTATGGCTCAGTCAGTGTTGTAAATGCAGGCGTTTGTAGCGCATGAAATAAGCAATCGCATGATTAGAAATGACATTTAAGGCTTTGAGGCTCTTCAGTGTTAAAACACTACCTGTAATAAATGCACATAAAGTTTGTCACATAAAATAAGAGCTAGATGTGGTAATGTAGTAGCAACAATAAGTGAAGGGTAGAGGGAATTGTAATTACCACATTCATTGGAAAGGGACTTCTACTTGCATCGCTGTTTCAGAGACATGCTTCATATTAATTGAAACAGATCAAGATGGCAATTACAAACCCCAAGAAATCACTCAAGGAGTAAGTTCGGTGTTGATGTGAGTTGGGGCAGGAGATGATGAGTTGATTTGCAAAAACAGATAACTGTTTTTCTTTTTTTTTACTGTGTCAAATGTTTTTTATTGTGTATTTTATTTTTTACTTAATCAACAAAACTATATCATTTAAATTATTATTACTTAATCAAAACAACTAAACTGCAGTTTGATGGATATTACTTGGAATGCACAAAAACTCACAATAAACAATACATTTACACAATAAACAATAAATGTATCTGTTTTTGCAAACAAACTCTTCAGATATTGTCTCTTTGTTTTTTAAGCCAATAGCCTTTTGTTTACAGATTTTGGACGTCTTTTGTTTACAGATGTTGCCATTGTTGCCATGTGCTAATGTCCATACTGTTTAAATCTATTGTTTTCAGAAAATGTTGTCTCTGTTATAAGTTTAATTGGTAATCCATTCAATTCAATTCAATTTTATTTATATAGCGCTTTTCACAATGTGCATTGTTCCAAAGCAGCTTTACAGGAGCAAATAAGAAAAACACAGAAAAGTAAAACACAGCACAGTGCATGGTGTTTATAGACCAAGCAAGATCATTATAATAAATAATATCTAATAAATAAATGAATAAATAAATAAATAAATGCAGTCTCCCGGTGAGCAAGCCAACACTGCACTGCTCTGCTCTGTAATCAATTTTATTGTTTTTTCTTCTATGCCAGTTCCAGTTTCATCATCATCCTGAAACACAGAACGTTTCCTGAACGTCAGTTTTTGGTTACCAGAAAGTTTTTATAACGTTAGAGGAACTTGATCGTGAACTAGAAACTAACGTTCTGTTTTCGTAAATAAAACTTTCCTGGATAATCAAAAACAAACCTTAAAACATAATGTTCTGGGCCGGCCCGGATTAAGAACCCTGGGCACAAGTGTCTTATGGACCCCCCCATACACACACATGCGCACAATGAAATTTTAAAATAGCTTAGGGCACTATGTGCATGAAACACCTCTATCCCATACAGGATTACATTGACAAGTTAGAAACTATGATCACAACCTGAAGGACAATATCAACACCTGTATACATCCTCCATCATACAGGATTTACACCACATGATTGCAACAAGGCCTTCCTGGACCAGCAACAACAATATTAAGACCTTTCCCTGCATACTGTAACTAACTGGCATATTCAAGCACACACACACACACACCTCAACCTTTTAATTCAGTTCTATCAGATTCTTCCATAATTCAACACATACACGCCAGATTCACAAAACTGTTCTTAAGAGAAAATATAAGAACTTTCTTCAGATAAATTACAGAAAGTTCTTAAGAATATTCTTAAATGCAATTGTAAAATATTTCCATCTTCATTTTTTCAAAGAATAAACGGGCAGTCTTTGTCAATTATTACTTTATTTCCAAATTTACCATGGTTTTACTACAGTTAAAACCAATAAAACATTGTTACTGTAGTAAAACCATGGTTTTGCCCTGAGTAATCAATGCACCAAAAAAAACCATGGTTACTACACTTGTACCACAAAAAACCCATGGTTAACTTTCGTAAGGGTTGCGTAACAAGCACCTCGCGACTCACGTTATTATGTAAGCCTGTAATGTGTTACAGTAAACGACATTAACGAGTATTATAAGTATACTTCTTTAGCATATACTGTATATTATGACATCATCATATTTGTGTGTATGTAAACATTTTGCAATGTATGTAAAAGCACTGTGGATTATCTAATAATGAAGGATAAATATTGGTAAAGTAAGGCAGTTACTGATCAACATTATATCAATATAAAATAATTCACAATTGGCAAGGAAACACCACCAAATGAATGTAAAAAACCTAACTTTTTAAGATTTAAGACAGCCGCGAGGATATATCAATTAATTATATTTACAACAATAAAACCGTTCTCATTGACATATTTTCTGTTGTCAGTTCATGACGCGACATCATCTAACAACTCAATAAAAAGCGGTGATTTCGACTATACTGTATGTTCTTTCACACAGCCTCATGGTAACCATGTGCATATTTACCGACGAACTTTGTTCATATTTATATATCCAAACAGTCGATAACAGTGACAGGTTGTTGGAAACGCTGTTTTGTAGGCCTACTCATTTTATTCACGAGTTACCTGTTGTACGGTGCTGCTTCTTCCTGCCGGGAAAGAGAGACCTCGCACTCGCGGGACAGCACTGGTGACATTTTCCCACTGAATGAAAGCTAAGGTTTATCCAAGAAGTCACTAGATTTGTCGCTATGCGCTTCTTCTAAACTAAAGCCGCTGGAGGGCTCGTAAAAGTGACTAAATCAAAAGACAGACTTCCTAATTTAGAAACAGTGTTTTGTGTGTGCACCTCCTATTGCGCGGGCCGGAGAAGCGCGTGGCAGAATGAATATGGCGTAAACGCTGTTATGTGAATTTTTTCCCCCTTGCCTGGGCCCCAAGCGTGCATGGGCCCCTGGGCCTGTGCCCATAATGCCCATTGGATAATCCGGCCCTGATTCTGGGAACCAAAAACTAATGTTGCGGGAACGTTCTGGGAATGTTCAAAATGTTTAGAATTTACTTCTAATACTTACTGATGATCGTGCTGTTTTCAGTATTGAAGTAATGTTCTAATGTAAATATTGATCAGAGCATACTATATATCTGAAAGTTTGTTAAACCCTATAATTTAAATAGTTTCTTTACACCTCAATTCCTTCAGTTTTCTCCTCAAAAGTTACATAATTCAAAAGGATCTGTGCAGGAATGACCCTAATAGTGCTACCAAGAATAAAGCACGTTTGAAAGACTTTAATGAATGAGAGAGAACCAAGAATAAAGAGAGAGATTGAGCAATAGAGGCCCATGAGGAGGCTGTCAGGGTATGAAGGGGGTCATAAATGAAGAGGGTGACAGAGCTAGATGGAGAATCACAGAGAGAGAGAGAGAGAGAGAGAGAGAGAGAGAGAGAGAGAGAGAGAGAGAATGTGAGAAAACGAGAGCAGAGAGGCATAGGAACTGACTCAAATGATGTGGGATCAGTCTCAGTAAATAAGCACCTCTCTGAGCACAGATTTCAATAAGAGAGAGCCTGGGCAGGGCGATGCTTTAAACCGATCCATTATTCATAAGTCCAAAAGTGAGACGTGATCCGGCGCCGAGAATGAGGAAGAAATCATTTTGCCATGTAGAAAGGCAGAATCCAATCTAGCGTCCATTAGTCCACACCCAGTCCTCCACGAAAAGCACGACAGCCTCGCGCTCAGAAAACAATTATGGAAATGAAAAGAGGCAAATGGATGGTCCACATCACAGAAATGACCACGAAATGAAACAACACGCAGACAAGCTCATCTGAGAGATAATCCCGATCGTATAGGGGCCATTGCGGTGACCAAGCGGACGTTCTAAACGATGTTTTCCCCCTAAAGGGTGGCTAAAGTGCTATTTAATAAACGTCTGAATGACAAACGCTAAAAAGCGCAAGCAATTATTGTTTACTTCTTTCTTTTTGCGGGTGGAAAGTGAGGTTGCGCAATCGATAGAAATGCACCTGTTAGCCAAACTGGCCACTCTGCAAGACCGTATTTTAACCAATCATTCTATAACAGCACCATTTGTTTCCCATTAAACACTGCGTGAGGTAAATGGCACATTAGGAAACAAAGCAAAAGGAAACAAGCATTTATAGATTGTTTCGCGCGCGCGCGCCTGCGCCTGACCCTGACCCTGACCCCCAGTTAACTTCCGGTTTGTGTTTGGCTAGTATCTAATAATATAACTATTTATATTTCGTTTAGTTTATGTTAATATTAATTTTACAGTATAATAATTGTATTAAATAAACGATTTGTTGAATTTTGTTGTTGTTCATTTTATTAAATAAACAATTTGTTGAATGGGTCCTAACGGTTGAGCTTGGTATCGGAGTCTAAATTAAAAATAGGAGAGACAAGTTTAGCCAAGTAACGGTTCTTCTCGGTTTCTTTTGATGATCAGAAATAATCTACAGGCACTCTATTGTTTGTGAATGTGTACCGGAAGTTAATGAGAATGAGAATGAGCTTTATTGGCCAAGTATGTTTCCACATACGAGGAATTTGTTATAGTGACAGAAGCTCCACAGCGCAACAGGACAGAACACAGATGAAAAATAATAATAAAAATAATAATATACAATAATATAGAAATAAGCAATGTACAAAACAGCAAAAACACAATATACAATATAGACAATTATGTATGTACAGGTCTGATATGTGCAAATTTGGTGAATAAATAATGTAAAATAGAGTTGTGTGTTCCGCGTTTAATGTCAAGCGTTCATAAGATGGGTTGCCTGAGGGAAGAAACTGTTCCTGTGTCTGGTCGTTCTGGTGATCAGTGCTCTGTAGCGTCGACCAGACGGTAAGAGTTCAAAAAGGGAGTGTGCTGGGTGTGATTTTACCAGCCCTTTTGCTCATTCTGGATGAGTACAGTTCTTGGAGAGTGGGGATGGTTGTACCAATGATACGCTCAGCAGTCCGGACTACCCTCCGTAGTCTTCTGAGATCAGATTTGGTAGCTGAGCTGAACCAGACAGTTATAGAAGTGCAGAAGATGGATTCGATGATGGCAGAGTAGAACTGTTTCAGCAACTCCTGTGGCAGGTTGAACTTCCTCAGCTGGCGAAGGAAGTACAGCCTCTGCTGGGCCTTTTTAACAATAGAGTCAATGTGAGTGTCCCACTTCAGATCCTGAGAAATTGTGGTGCCCAGGAATCTGAATGACTCCACTGCAGTCACAGTGCTGTTCATGATGGTGAGTTTGGGGAGAACAGGGGGCTTTCTCCTGAAGTCCACGATCATCTCCACAGTTTTAAGCGTGTTAAGCTCCAGGTTGTTGAGACTGCACCAGACAGCCAGCTCCTTGACCACCTGTCTGTAAGCAGACTCGTCACCATCCTGAATGAGGCCGATCAGTGTGGTGTCGTCTGCAAACTTCAGGAGCTTGAAAGAGGGGTCTTTAGATGTGCAATCATTCGTGTAAAGGGAGAAGAGCAGTGGGGAGAGAACACAGCCCTGAGGAGCTCCAGTGCTGATGGTGCAGGTGTTGGATTTGAATTTACCAAGCTTTACTAACTGCTGCCTGTCTGTCAAGAAGCTGTTGATCCACTGACAGACAGAGGTGGGGACGGAGAGCTGTGCCAGTTTATTCTGAAGGGTGTCCGTGATGATGCTGTTAAAAGCGGAGCTGAAGTCCACAAACAGGATCCTCGCATAGGTCCCTGGTCTGTCCAGATGCTGAAGGATGAAGTGCAGTCCCATGTTGACAGCATCATCCACAGACCTGTTTGCTCTGTAGGCAAACTGCAGGGTGTCCAGTAAGGGACCAGTCTTTCAAATGATTTCATGGCCACAGACGTTAGAGCCACAGGTCTGTAGTCATTAAGTCCAGTAATTTTGGGTTTCTTTGGGACTGGGATGATGGAGGAGCGTTTGAAGCATGAGGGGACTTCGCACAGCTCCAGTGATCTGTTGAAGATCTGTGTGAAGATGGGGTCCAGCTGGTCAGCACATATTTTTAGGCAGGCTGGTGACACACCGTCTGGGCCTGGTGCTTTCCTTCTTTTGTTCTTTCTGAAGACCTGGCGCACATCTTCTTCAGTGATCTGAATTGTAGGTGTGTGAGAAAGGGGGGTTGCTGAAGGTGTGAATGGTTGTGTGGAGAGGTGTTCAGTTAAGTTGGGTAACGCAAAGTAACGTTTGTTTATGTTGTTAAGATGAAACCGCCTATTGGTTGAGGTGTTGGCAGCCCTTGTTCAAGTGTACGTCTAGACCTTAGGAAGTATAGGAATGTACACTAATTTAGTTAAAGAATGAAGGAAAAATTCCAGAAAATGTAGAGTCTAGTCCATAGAAGTAGTGCACAATGTGCAAGGTTTCAAGGAAAAACTGTATTTTAAAGTGGTTGTACCCTACTCCTTATGATTATCATGGTTTTACTGTATTAGCTCTTGGGGTTTTATTTGTTGTATTTTGCAACTTAATCATGGTTTTGGAACAGTAACCACCATACCAAAACATATTATTTGGTAGTAAAACTAGTTGTACAGTACAAATGGTAATCATCTGCCAGCAATATGGTTACTACAATTTACTATAATAAAACCATGCTTATTTTTACTGACAGACGTCATTTTGTTTCTGGGATTTCAGAATGTTTAAAAAGCAGCTTGGTTGTCTTTTTGGACTAGGCCATATGTTTTAGTTATGAGATTTAAAGCATATTTTTATGCTACATTTAACTCTTTTTTTTCTAAATAGAGAAAGTGCATTTCCTCATCTTACCCTTTTATATAACTTTACTAAACACCTTTTGCTATATTTCCGTTTTCCAAAAATACATTTTATTGTTTGCTTTTTATCTCTTACGTTGGTGATAACAAGTGGTTTTAGTAAAAGTGCAAATGCCATTATAATGTATAGCATGGAAAGGTAAAATACATGAATAAATAAATAATCCTTCATGTGCATTCACATTTGTGGTATATTTATGCCACCTTAACAATTGCTGCAATAATTGTCTTTTGTCCATAAAGCACAGTGATTTTTATTGTCACACCGAACCTTTGTTGTTATAGATGAGTGTGCACCACTATTGTGATGCTAACAGCATCAGAACGGGAATGAGAAGGCAGACATCTTATTTGTTTGGATAATCCAAGCTTTCATTTGTTAAGGCCGGATTGTGTGTCCGCAGCATGCTTCCAAAATACTAATCGCTATAATTAAACGGCTTGTTTCCAGAGTTCCGCGACATAGTAACAGGTACAGATGTGGTGCATTACTCTTGTATGGCTAGAACCTTTAATGACCAGGCTTTCAATCTGCATTGTAAATGAATTAACCGTGTGGAAAACACACCAAACGTGCCTGACAGGTCGATAATGGAACTCACGTTTGGTAAATTTCAGATGCTGCGTGGAATGCAACCTCTTATTATCCTGCTTTTCATAATTGTGAAATCCCAATGGATTTTACAACTGTTTACAGTTCAGATTCTTTGGGGATTCCATGTATATTTCTTAGGCACTTTTAAGCACCAATTATATTATACCATGTAGCATGTGTTTTTGAAATCACATTTTATTTTAAAGTCCCAGTGAAATTAAAAATGACAATTCTTATTTTTTCATGAAATGTTGCAGCGTTTATAGTAAATAGCTTATCAATGTGGGTCATTTTCTTTTTAAAATTCATTTACCTTCATAATCTTTAGTTAAAATCTGAAAATGCACTTCCGCCCTAAAATGACTATCCATCTCAACGTAATGACGTAAATTAGACGGGTTGGCCGGAGCATCCGTTAACTCCTCCCCTTCAACTGTCAGTCAGCTGCCAGTTTCATGATGGATAGTCATTTCAGGGCGGAACTGCATTTTCAGATTTTAACTGAAGATTATGAGGGTACATAAATTGTAAAAAGAAAATGACCCACGTTGATAAGATATTTACTATAAACGCTGCAATATTTCATAAAAAAATAAGAATTGTCATTTTCAATTTCACTGCGACTTTAAATATAATTACAGTAATAGAACAAAACTATCTTTTGAATGTCTATATTTAACTAAACGTTGTTACGAATCAGTCAGTATTAATGTTCTGATTTAAATCTCAAGAGCCTACAACAGATATGAACCAAAGTAATGACTTGAGGTTCAGGTAATAAGAGACTGAAATTCAATAATTTAGTAACCCTTGCAATTGATTCTCTGAATCTTTTTGAAACCATTGATTTTAAAACTTAATTATGAGTTATTTTTAAAGATTCATATAAAAAATATTATAAGAGTCATTTGTTTGCAAATTAAATTAAATTTGTCTATGTATATTGTTCCTGTCAAGTGTTGCTGAAAAAGATAAGTTTTTAGTTGTTTCTTGAAGGATGTGAGGGATGGAGCTGATCGGATAGAATTGTGAAGATTGTTCCACCAGCCACGAATAGCGAAGGAGAACGAGAGCGGGAGATTGATCTTGTGCCCTTCTGCGAAGGGACTATATGCGCCGCTCATTTGCTGATCTCAGGGTTCTGGTTGGGCAGTATGTGTGAAGGAGGGAGTGAAAGTATGCGTGTGAGGAGCCGGTGATGGTTTTGAAAGCTAGCATTAGAGACCTTCATTTAATACGGGCTGCTACTGTTAACCAGTGGAGGGAAATGAGAAGAGGTGTGACATGGAATAACGTCTAATCACATTTTTCTTGTGTTATTTTACAGTATTACTTCACAGTTTGTCATGGCACTATAGATTCAGGGGTGACATCACTATCAAAGTATTTTAACAAAATAGTTTGCCTAGATAAGTAGAAGTACGTAAACATTCAGGAAACATTATTGGAACTAAGCGCCATGAAGTATTTAATATAAAACCAAAACCAATTCTTGATTCCCAGACTTCTTTTCAGAATGCTTCATCCTGCTTTATTTACAATTCAATAACACATGCTGGGTATTTGGGCTGCCATTCCTCCTGGTTGTTTGGCTTTTTGTCCTCTCATAAAAATCCAACGAGTGAAAGTTATGAATAAACCAACGCGAGTAAATGGGACTTATAAAGAAATAAAAGCCCCAGCATGCACTGCCGCGCTCGGTGCCGGAGAACGCTGTTCTGTTAGATCATTGTGTCTGTGAAAGGATATTTACAGTCTGTTAGACACCTGCTAGAGTAACTGCAAATGTGCGAAGACCTCCACAGATACCTCATATCTAGTGCTGTTTATTTTTTAATATAGGATGGTATATGTCCACTGCTTTGATTGGATATTGCACTGGGGGTTTTGGGGCTGGCATTTTGGTGACTTATGTTTTGGATTATGCTTCGGTTTACAAACTCTGTTTTTTGCCTGCCATTGCTTTTACTGGATGACCCTGTTGCTCGGCAACAGCGAAACATTTACCTACTGCCTCACATGGATGAAAATGCAATTAATGGATGAGTTTTGAACTGTATTAGGTAAATACGTTCTTTTTTGACTCGTGTTTAAAGAGAGAATTTTTTTAGCTGTGTAATTTCTAAGATCCGTTAATAACCCCCCACCTAAATGTCAGAAATTGGGGGTTTACGTGATTACGAGCGCTGGCGATATTTGTGTCAGAGCAAGATTAGTTTAATACTCATTAGAGACTATCTATATCAGCCTTATTCCTGTCCCCCCAGGTGCTAAGCAACAACAACCATGGCAATTAAAAACAGGAAGCTGTCATCCTCGATCATGGTGGCATTGTGCCGGCCCCTGGAGATGTTCACTGATATCATTTTTAGTCTTCTATATTTACTCGAACCTCATCCTTTTATTCTCTACCAGCGCACACACAGTAAATGCTTTGTTGACAGCTTGAAGGAGGTTTATCTTTCAGCAGACACATTGTTATAACTCATCAGACTTATACCCCTGCCTCTTTTCTATACAATGGGGACTGGGCCCATAGAAAAGGTGCACATATGGTATTACTTGTATGCTGTAGGTGATAAATCGCACGAATATAAGAATCAAGTTTGAATTATCATGCAGACAACCATTCAAAAGTTTGGGGTCACTTAGTATTATTTTTTCCACACTGAAAAATAATAGTACCAAAACTATTGAATAATACAAAGTGAACTATTGGAATGTTTTATTTTAGCATACTTTAAGAGGAAGCCGTCCTTTGCCTTGAATTTGTAAATATGTACTTTTTGTCACCCTGAGATGCTTTTTAAACAGCATAGGAAGACTTCCCATATATGTTGCTCGCTGATTTTTTTGGTCCTCATGCATTTTTAAAACATTTTTATGAATGTTGGAATAATTGAACACTTTCATCATTCATATAGGCTGTATGTGTATAGGTGTATGTGTAAATATTCCTCATTCATGTGTATAGGTGGGCAGGGCACATATAGATCAGTTCATTTTAAAGGGATAGTTTATCCAAAATGATAATTGCTTCATCCATCTTTCACCCTCATGACATTTAACCAGAGGTGGGTAGAGTAGCCAAAATCTTTACTCAAGTAAAAGTACAAGTAACTAGAGAAATTGTTACTCAAGTAAAAGTAAAAGTCACTATTTTAAAAATTACTTGAGTAAAAGTAAAAAAGTATGCAATGAAAAAACTACTCAAGTAGCTAGTTACTTAGTTACTTTGTATCTGATTATATAGGCCTACTACATTAAATTAATATTAACGCCAATATTTTAATATTACATTTTAATCAATATTTTTAATTATCATAAGCAGATATCTTTGCAATATATAGAGAGACTAAAGAATAGACAAACACAGAAGAGACAAGCATTTCTGTAAATTTCATCTAGTTCTGATGTCAATGTAGTTTACACAACTTATTTAGAATAATAGACCATGTCAAACTAAAGCATGAACTAAACTCAGAGCATTTCCTAAGATGATCTAGAACATCTGCAGTGCTCTCTTAAATGAAATACACATTTTTGAACAAAGCTCATGTTTTCTCGTGTTGTGTCACGTGTGTGTTGTGAAACGCTCTTACTTGTAAACAAACAGTAAACAGTGAACCACACGCCCATCAACACGTTTTCTTCCTTCTGTTCTTCAAATGTATATTTCTGCAAGCCCACGTCTCTGCTCCGCAAATGGCGGGCATTTATCATCGCTGGCAAACAATATGACACATTTGCAGTTTTGATTGTACAGATATAGATTAATATCCACTTCATCCAATGCTCTTTGTGTTCTGCGTGTTTTTAAGTTTCGCGCTACGAGGAGTGAGTAATCCTGCTTCAGATGATTCAGATCGTGCTGCGAACTGAACAAATCATTTGAACTGATTCATTAGCCTATTCAAATGGTTTTGCCCATTGTTCAATTAATGCTTTCCAAAGAATCGACTCAAAAGAATCGATCACTCGGGAATGCCCGTAAAAAGAGACGACAACCTTGAAATAAACAACGCATTTTATAATGCATATTTTAAAATGAAGGAACGAAGGAACGTCACGCGATGTAAGTTATGTAACGAAGTAAAAGTACAGATTTTCTATTAGAAATTTACTCAAGTAAGAGTAAAAGTACACACTTTTAATTTTACTTAAAAAGTACATATTCTCCAAAATGTTACTCAAGTAAATGTAACGAAGTAAATGTAGCGCGTTACTACCCACCTCTGCATTTAACTTATATGACTTTCTTTTTTCTTCTGCAAAACATAAAACATATTTTGAAGAACGCTGGTAACCAAACAACATCGAACCCCATTGACTTCCATTGTATGGACATAAAACCACTGAGACATTTCTTAAAATATCTTCTTTTGTGTTTCACAAGTTCATGCAAGGTTTTGAACAACACGAGGGTGAGTAAATGATGACAGAATATTTCTTTTTTGGTTGAACTGTCCCGTTAAAGGTCCAGTGTGTCATTTTTTTGGAGGATCTATTGACAGAAATGCAATATACATAACTATTTGTTCAGAGGTGTATAAAGACCATTACATAATGAAGCGTTATGTTTGTATTACCTTAGAATGAGCTATATCTACATACACCGCAGGTCTCCTACATGGAATTCGCCATATTGTAGCCATAAACAGACAAACTGCTCTACAGAGCACGTTTCGTACATACATTATCTGCTTCGGCAAAGAAGTGAAAACGTGACGACATCTTAGTCCTGTGTCAGCCACTGTAGTGCTTCGAAAGGGAGGGGTGGAGCGTGCTGTTGGTTGCAATTCGCAACCTCACCGCTAGATGACGCTACATTCACACACTGGACCTTTAATACATGTTTAATGTGTCTGAATGTGCATATATATATTCATACATACTGTACGCACGCATACACATTCAAAATATGTTAAAGCGAACATGTTAAATAAAAAGAAACCGATAATTAGGCCTGACTACATTTGTACGCCGCAACCTTCCGCCGCAACGCCCATCGCTATAATTGAGCCTTATCAAGATACATTTTAAACATTTTGGTGCTCTTTTGGTCCCCCATTAGCAACTGGAAGATATAGGGATAAAAGGCGAATAAAATAAAAGGGTCCTCTCTTCCTCACTTAAGAGAGCGCCTCTCACAAAGAAGACAAAAGTTTCTCTTTTTTCTGAGGAAACTTTAATTGCATGTGTCGTGGGCCCTTACTCGCTCAGCTCAGAGGGAACACCACTCTGATCCGTCCTTAAAATAGCTCCTCAGATGTTTGTCACCCAATGGCTGGCACGTTGTTGTCTTGGATCTTTTCATCGGGCGAGTCTCTCGGTTTCTTAATTAATGGAGGTGTGAGCTTTGTGTGTTTTTTCTCCCAGAGTTCCTTGTGTTTTCGCTCTCTTCTCTCTCTCCCTTTATCTACCTCCACCCCATCTGAAAGCGCTGGAGAAGAAACACGGGCGCACACACAGAGCGGTGACGCACGCCCTCAGATCTTCGCTGTGGTGAGGCGGGGAGAAATGAAGGGTGCGGTGGGGGTGCAGTTTGCTCTGCCTGCCTCGGCTTACACAAAACAAACAAAATGCGTCACGATTAGGCCGGGCTCTGTGGTCACAGTCAAAGGTGTCATGTCGACTTTTTTCCCTTCGTATTTTTTAGCGCCTCGCTCCCTGTCGACCCGTCGCTCCCCGCTGCAGTGTGTCACTTTCAGCGCCTTCTGTCACACGGCTGGAGCCGTGGACGCTGCCCGGGCCATACGTTCACACGGTTCCCATTAAGTTTCTATTATTGAGGCCCGTCCACCCACGTCCCTCATCGCCCAGCACAGAGTAAGCAAATAAGAACACTTCCTATGGGTTTTTATTGTGACTGCTTGACGTATTTGTACCTTTGTGCATGTTGTCACATCCGTGACACTCCAAATTGTACTCCAAATATATTCAGATCAGATAAATGTCTGCTGTCATTTATTTTTGACCGTGTTTGGCTTTAGTAGTTGTCTAAGCACTTCTGTGGTCCTAAATGTGTGACACACAGTGGATCCAGATACAGTCAACACTATTTCACACGGCGGCCCTTTCATTTCTTAGAAATTGAGCACACTTCTGTTCCTTCCAGCGTGTCAGGCAAACTTTATTAGAAAAGGCTGTGTCTTTCATTTCTCTCATAGCTACTGGCTTTGTAGGGAAGCCTGTTTTTTAAATCCATCTTTCCTTGCCAAACTCTTGTCTAGAATATAGCGGTTTGTCCTCTGGGTGGTTACTCTGGGCTCTGTCATTTGTTTGTGTGAATCACTCCTCTCTCTCTCTCTCGAATCGGCTACACTGTTTTCGGGTGACTAACTGGAGCCATGTAGTATTTAATGATTTGGCTTTAAAATTACATGTTAAAATCACCCATTGTCTGAGGTATCCCACAATGCACCACTAGAGACTGCTGTGGAGTCCCATTAAACAAGAGTAGACTGGCATTGTCAAGCCTCATTGTCAAGTAAATACACAGTATATGTGTAACTTCTGTTGCTAGATACATTTTACAGTTGAACATGCGTTGTCATTGGAAAACGGATTAGAAAGTTAATGGGATAAATGAAATGAGAAAATAAAGCATATGAATAATGTCAAAATGGACAGATATGGCTAAAAGAAACGAATATTCTGACTTGACAAGGTTTAGTAACTTTTGCTTCTCTGTCGCCCCCTCTGTTTAAAATATTTTCAAGCCAAGGTCAGAAAGGACAAACCCGGCCGTTGGATTGTCAATTTACTTATGCTAGGTTGTATCAGCCAAAAATGCTGGGTTGTTTTAACACATTGTTGCATAAACTATAAACATTTCCTGGGTTAATTTAACGAAACGACTGAGTTTGTGCCTTTTTGACGCATCGCTGAGTTGAAAATAACCCAACTTTATTTGAGCTGTTGGATTGAATTTAATGGGAAAAAATTCTGTGTCATTTTACGTCAACCTATGTAAAGATAAGTACCCTCAAAGCACACATACATCTAGGAGACGTCTATTTGATGTCTGCATTTTCATCTGAATTTGCCTATCTGCAATACTACAACGTTTCCTGACCTGTCATAAACATTCAGAAGATGTCTGTAAGACGTTCATTATTTAGAATGTATGTAACTGCCTTTTCTAGGACGTTCATCAGATGTTTTTACACAGCTTTACATAGCTTTCCTGTAGCTCATGTGGTCAGAACATGGCGCTAGCAACGCCAAGGTCATGGGTTTGATCCCAGGGATTGCACATACTCAGATACAGATGACGAGTATCATGCAATGTAAGTTGCTTTGGATAAAATCATCTGCCAAATGCCAAATATCCAGATCTTCTCATCTTTAGCAGACATCTTACAGACCTGTGCTATCTGGGTAGCTACTAGCTACTCTACATAAAGTAACCTGCAATTTTATGTTTTAAATAGAGGTGGCGATAGAGAGGCAAACGTTATGGACTGCAACTAAACCCAAACTAAGTGTAGGTGTGTGAGGGATAACATAAGGCGACAGTTTTCAACTGATCTTTTATGTACATGCTCCATAATTGAGTTTTGCTTATTTTTAACTCCCTTCCCAAAGTTTCAGATAGCAGAATCTTTTAAACCACACATTGTCACTAATTTGCTATTTACAAAATCTGCCCTTTTTCAAATGCATCATCTCTTACAAAAGTAAATGAAAAGTTTCAGCTTTCCTTGAACTGCTGGCATCGTTTCTTTATTTTTTGGATACCTAAACAGCATCCAGGCAGTGACTTGGTGCCCCCACAAGCACGTGTGCATCCTCTCTGAATGGAGTGTGAGGTCGAGTCGTCCGGTGAGAGCTAAACACAAAATAACATGTTCTGACACCAGACCCGCAGGCTTAAGCATGAACATATCTTCAAAGGTAAACACACTCGGATGGTGTTTATCCGCGTTTGCAGCTTGCAGTGCTAAGTTAAAGTGATGCCAGGTCTTCCTTTGAGAGTGAATTAATTGAAGGACACAGGATCAAGCATGTCAGAGGGATCCAGATTCAGTCTAAGACTCTTGGTATTCAAAGGTATCTTTTTTTAACAGCCTACTATGGGTTGCGTATCTCAGGTTCATTATTGCATGCTTGCTGATGGTTCATGACATAACCCGCTGAAGGTGCATGTGAGGATCAATAAACACCATCCTTCGTGTTCCCATCACCTGTCTTGAATCCATTCCTAAGGAATGTGATTTTTAAATGGCATCTGCCTCTAGAACTCAAAAAGCCAGAGGTAAAGACGAATCAAACAAAAGCAACGGCTAAATCTAATTGGGAAAAAATATGCTTGTGTGCCTGTGGGTTTAGGATTGCCAGATGTTGTTATGTAATCCATACTCATCAGAAACTACATTTTAACTTCTGTTGTGAAGGATCGCGGCTCGCGTGTTAAACCTGAGGGTTTATCTTGTGACAGATGACAATCTGTTCTTATCTCTCGCTTTTTCTGACTGTTATTTTACACTTTTGCTAACAGGCATTCGTTTGAGAAGGTCAATGTTGGTTACAACACTGTCATTAAAAAAAAGTTAATCTCCCAGAGGAATTGTGTCATAACTGCAAGCCTTCCAGCATTACTCAATTCTGCATGTGAATTAAAAGAACACAACTGTAAAAGTAAAAAAGAGAATTAATATTTGAGAATATTAAAAAGCTCTACAGCCTTTGGGAAAAAACAGCTAAACTAAAATGAAATAGTGTGTTTCCTTAGACAATTCCAGCTATAACAAGACAGAAAATCTTTTCATCCTTTATATTAGTAGAGGAATATAATATCTTGAGGTAGGAAAAATAATAATAAATTCTTCACGCTTTTTCTCGCTCTCATTTACACTTTGTTTTATGCCGAACTGCTGCTAATGAGCTATAGAGAGACTTTGAAGAGATCCATCTCCATTTGAAAGGCAAGAAAACAGAATACCTTAAAGGAACAGTTCGCTCAAGAATGAAAATTATTTTATTATTTACCCATATTCTGTTTTATCCCTGTGGAAAAGTTCAATAACAACAGTTCATGACTACTACAACTTTCTCAACACAACGTTTCTTGAGGCAATTTTTAACTATTTAACATTTTAGGGAATTGGTGGCCAATTTGAATTTTGAATATTTGTATGTTTTTGTTTGATCTGCTTGCTTGCTTTTTTTGAATAATCATACATTTTTGTATCACCTCCTTGTAAATTTAACATTTTCTGTAAGATTAGGTTAACATGAATTCTCCGTTTGTATTAGATGAAGGATTCCTTTAAAATTGAGGGATAGTTAACCCAAAAATGCTCTCGTAATTTCAAACATGTATACTTTCTTCTGCAAAACATAAAGCTATTTTGACGAATGTTGGTAAGCAAACATCATTAGACCCCAACGACTTCCTTTATATAGACATAAAACCACTGAGACATTTCTCAAAATATCTTCTTTTGTGTTCCACAGAAGAAAGAGTCAAATAGAGGTTTTTTTCATATAGAGGTTTTGAATGACATGAGGGTGATTAAATGATGCAAGTATTTGCATTTTTGGGTGAACTATCCCTTAAATGTGTTCAATAATGTGTGTGAGAACTGAGAATATCCCACCTGACATATTTGATTGCGTTCTCACTCTTGTCCTTTATCAATGCTGTAATTCTGCCATCTTTAATAGTTTGAATAATTATATCCTATTGAGGGACAAGGTATGTTATCACAGAGTGTAACTGATAGTAATTGTCTTCTAACTATTGAACTATTGTCATTATTTCAGTTTTAAGCGTGACGCCTTCCACTTACAAATCACCACCAAGGCAGACCATCACCAGGAGGATGGGTGTTTTTTAAACAGATCCGACTCTATAAAGCCTTCAGAAGCCCAGAGAAGCCTTTAGAAGTACACACCCCAGAGATTTCTAGAATAAAAAGAGAACAAAAGCTATACATTTTTAACAGACGGGTGTAAACAGGAGGTGTATACATTATCTATAATTGTAGGAAAGGAAGTGCAGGCACATCATACAGATGAATTTTTCAGAGAGTATCCTGTCTGATGGATCTCGCCGGAGTGTCAGACAGCACCAGTGGTCATCAGCTGTGCCACACGGACAGCACTCAATAAAAGCAGACACTCTTATATTTACATTCAAATATGTTTAGATCAAAATGTTCCCCTGGGAGACACATGCCGTCAGATTTCAATTCTCACTTTTGCTCTGTCTCTCTCCTAGGGCTGTGTACCTCTCTATTCATCACCCTTGCAATCTCTCTCTCTCTCTCATATGCTTTCTGCATTTCCTCTTTTATCTTGACTCTGCCTAACACCTCATCTTTTATTTTCTCTCTTTAGCTATGTTCACACAGTGTTTGGAATTCGCTGCCACATTATTATGTAGGCAATACTTTAGGTCTACTTTCATGTACATCTCCGAAAATATACTTAATCTACTTCTCATAAGTAAGGATTCTTGTAATCTTGTAAACTAATTAAAAAAAGTAGTTGAAAACTTGCTGTGTTCTCAAAGTATACTTAAAAGTATAATTATAAACTAAAAGCGGGTCAATTTAGTGGTATTGAAATAGTATGCATATACAAGTATATACTACACACACATTGATATGACATACTTAATATAAAGTACGTGAAGTGTGATGGAGTGATGAAGTATTTGGGGAACCTGTCATTATCTTGTCAAATAAAAAAATCTGTTGTCACTTTGCTTTGGTTATAGAAAGCAATTGTCGCTGTCTATAATAACTCAACTGTATGTTAACACAATTGCATTTAGTACTCTACTGTATATAAGACTCACAACCATGTTCAACTCTCTTTTTCCCTTTCTCTCATTTCTAATGAAAGCCTTCTTTGCAGTCAGATTCCAGCATAGCAAAATATTCCCCTCTTCTTAAAGCCTGCCTTCATGCACCATCTCCAAAAGCTGTCATGTTAAAATCAATAATTTACACCGTTGAGAATATGAGGAGACAGGTTTGACAGATAGACATTTGGGTTTATCAGGTAGACCTGCTGACTGGCGTCGGATCTATGATCAATTCCTTAAGCAATTAACGCCGCTTGGCATGCCAGATATGCACAGATAAGAACAGATATGGGCTCTGTCTCATTAAACAGGAAATTGTCAGAACACCACCCACCCACCCACACTCATTTCATTGGTGTGTGCCTTGGCATGTCCCTATTTGCATGCTTGATTGAAAAAGAGAGATAAGATTTGTTCAAGAATGATTGAACAAGACCACAGCATTATTGTATTTTATTAGTATGAATATTTATCTCAATATTAGTCTGTTCAGACGGACCCCCGAGGAGGTTAGGTAAAATTGTGTGTTCACCAGATTTATGATTTTAACCTGATCCTCACACAACCTTAGCAAATGACTCTGTTTTCTGTTAGCTCTGAAGCCCTGTGAGAAACCTTGTGCCATATGGACATTAATGTCTGTGATATTTTCCTTTTTTACATGGATTCATTTATTTTCATCTTTGTTGAATACTACAACCAAAGCTACATCCCGTTGCACCGCCTGGTGCACTTTCATAATGGAATTAGACCTTTTTGCCAACTTTGTTGGCATTTCATCCAGTTTAAAAAATAAATCAATGTCTGATGTTCAAAGTGGCCATTGCAGAAGCAGTGTATGATCTTAATCATATACATATACTGTAAACAAGGAATTGAGAAAATGAAAGAGGATTACACATCAAGTCAAAATTATGTTTTAGAAGTTTTGATTTTTACTTTCTTTATAATTACAGCAATCCCCAGTTCTACATTATTTAGTCAGTCTCAGTTTGATCAAACAGTAAAAGCAAAACATCTCATTCAGCCCAAAAGCATCTTGTCGGGGCAACTAAATATTTAATGTTCAACACATCATTTTGCAAGTCCAGACATATTAATTAATCATAATCTCATTCTTACTAAGTTAAAGGGATAGTTCACACAAAAACGAAAATTACTCACTAATTACTCACAAGACACTATTTGAGGGAAAAAAATCACAGACAAAATCACAGACATAGCATGAAAATATATGTAAATCAAATGTCGTTCATAAAAGTGATTTCATCCTAATTAAACTTTAGTCTTTAATTTTCTGTATTAGTCTTAGCTGTAGTATTACTCTTAAAAGGAAATTTCATCCAAAATAATTTGTCATTATTTACTCACACTCATGTTGTTCCATGACCTGTATGCCTTTCTTTCCCCCATGGAACACAAAAGTCAGAATGTCAGTTATTGACAGCAAATGTACTTTGATTTCATCACTTTCCCACAAAATGTAAGTGAATGAGTAAGTTAAAGGTCCAGTGTATGAAATTTATTGGCATCTAGTGGTGAGGTTGTGAATTGCGACCAACGGCTTAGTTCACCCCTCCCTTTCGAAGCACTGCGGTGGCTGACACAGGACAAAGATGTTGTCACATTTTCCCATCTTTACCGAAGCAGATAACGTATTTAAGAAACGCTCTCTGCAGTTTGTCCATTTAGGGCTACTGTAGAAGCAACATGGTGAATTCCATGTAAGGGGACCTGCGTTGTATGTAGACTAGATAGATATAGCTCATTCTTAGGTAATAAAAACATAACACTTCATTATGTAAGGTCTTTATACACCTCTGAAGGCATAGTTATGTATATTATATTGCATTTCTGTCAATAGATACTCCAAAAAATGACACATTGCACCTTTAAGAAAGAAAAAGTTACAGTAGGAACATAAAGGAAAACAATTTTTTTCTGGAGGAATTGCACCTTTAGTATTAGTCTCAGTCTTGGTTTTGGTGAGTAAAGTTTGTTGTTGTTACAGGTATTTTGTTTGTCTAAATTTAAGGATTATAGGAGGTTTCACAGCATTCACCGGATTCACAGAGATTGCCTTGCTTGATCTTTGAACTAAAGTCCTTCTCCAGCACTTCTTCCTGCAGAAAGAAATGCAACTTCGTCACCGTGCGTTGCGTTTTATGATCAACGTAATGAACCACACACACTATGGCTGAGTTATGTTTTTTGCTGGACAATTCTCTTGGAATCACAATGTGCAGTGTAATTGGACGGCTGCGGAAGAGAGTGGATTAATATTCCAGCCACAATGCGGATCGCGTTTCCAACATTACCATTAGCGGCGGATAAAAAAACATCGCTATCGCCACCCATTTTCAAAATGGCCCTTGCACATAGCTCTGGATGATCATATAATTTGCAGACTTAATTGGAAATATAAATCCCAATGCACACAACATTAGGGCGAGCTTTAATCCACACCTCTGCGCTTGATGCATGATGACACATTGCAAATGTGCAGGGTCAGCCATGTCACTTTTAAATATCACAATGTCCTGAGGGGCCCAATTGGAACCAGGAGACAGAGAGCGTATTAAAATCCTGCTACAGCCCCTGTCTCCAAACAATTATTCTCTCTCTCTCTCTCTCTCTCTCTCTCTCTCTCTCTCCTTTTCACTGTATATCATTCACACTCTTGCTTGCTCGCTCATTGTCTCACCGTTGTTTTGGTGGTAAATGTTCTAGCTGTACTTGTTCAAACACTATATCTGTTTGTAAGATAAGTTCACATACAGGATAATATTGAGAGATTATTGTAATGACAGCACATCAGCTGAAAACAGTTTCATATAATTTCACTTTTCAAAGTGCATAATGTCAAGTTAAAGGAATAGATCACCCAAATATAAGAATTCTTTCATCAGTTACTCATCATCATGTCTCTCCAAACCTGTATGACTTTCTTTCTTCTTCAGAACACACAAGAAGAAATTTTGAAGAACATTGGTAACCAAACAACATAAGCACCCATTGACTTCCAGTGACACAAAATATCCTTTTGAAGAAAGAGTCATACAGGTTTTGAATGAGATGAGGGTGAATAAATGCTGAGCAAATACTTATTTTTAGGTAAACTATCCCTTCAACGTCAACATAATATTAATAAAAAAGCCAAGCTAGAAAATCCACAGTTGACAATGGGATGGGCTATAATGAAGTTAAATACGTCCACTGATAGCGTGATGAAACCTTCAGATACTCTATTGTACCAAACAGCTGTGCTGGCGTCCAGGTTATTCATATATTTTTGCCTTCTTGTCATCCAAGCTCTGGAATTACATTGTTGGAACGTTTTATCTGGATAAAGGCTTCTTTTTAAAGCAAGGCCGAATCTATCTGATGTGCCACCAGGCCTGTGTACATTTCCACACCTCCACACACATAATGCCTTATCAATAAACCACCCAGGCGTTGGCTGTTTTTATAATGGACTTGCGATTGCACGCTTTGGGTCCTAATTATCAAGGCAAACAGAGCTTGGCAGTCTTTCAAATGGAGGGTGGAAAAAGAGAAGGTTACGGGAGGGTGGGGGAGCACACAGAAATGAGAGACTGAAACGATGCCTCAGGAGAAAAAACGGGCCTTTTAAACTGCCCTTTTAGCAACAAGGCGGTAGAGCGAGCGCATGTTTTGCGAGATTCTTTATTTTGCCATCAGCAAAGAGGATTTTTGGATGCAATTTCCCACTAAGCTAGAGGAAACACAGGCACCATGTCATAGGATGATCAGAAGTGGCTACCGCATAGAAGCGGTTATATCACATTTACCATGAAAAGGCTTTAAGATTTATGGTGAAACATTATAGGATTTTAATCTATGGAGATGTGTCCTATGGTAACGTGATTACATGCGAGATGTGTGTGGATTATAGCATCAAAGCCACTATAAATAGAGATCACTCTGAACATACTTTGAAGAAAAGCTGTTAATATTGTATATTTTCCTTGTTAGATGTGTTACAGTTGTGAAATCACACGCTGAGTTTATTTATTAACAAATAAACTAGTTAATGCATATGGACGTTTGTTGTCATAATGGTACAAAGCATGTTAAATGTTACTGTAGTCGTCATGTGAGAAGGTTCTTTGGTTACTGAAGGCGTTCCCATGCGTTCATGTTCATGATATGTTTATTTATGTGGCACGGTTACTGTTTTAAAAAACTTAGCAAGCAGAAGAAAACAAGAGGTTACCTGACTAAAATCCTTAACTTTGTATTAAAACCTAGCAGGGTGTTCATCTGGAGGAGCAGCACTCAATGCTTTGTGCTATTGCAAATGTAGCATCTGAATAAATTGGTTTACATATACAGCCATGTAAAATTTAGAAACCCCTCCAGTTTTGCCTTTATTTAGCATCTCTGCATTAATTGTGTAAATTTCAGTCCAGTGTCTGTTGAATTTCAGCAGAAACAATCTCAGGAAATGACCGTTAATGTCACCCAACGTCAATATGAAATACTTTGAAAGAATGCAAAGATGCATGGAAGTTGTGAAAAAACAGGCTTATTACATCATATATTTCTTTTCCTGAAACACATAAAAAGCATAAATGTAAATTCATTAAGCACTATATACTAAGAATATAAACTTGTTTTCTTTGCAGTATTCAAGATCTGCAAACAATGCATCTTCTTGGTTGTTTTGACCAGTTTGTCCCATTTCCATTTTCTGCAAAGAAGTAAAACATTTATTTAATTGGAATTTGGGAGAAATGTTTATTAAAAAGTTAAAAATGACCATTTTACTTAAACACAAACCTAGAAGTAGTAAATTCAGAAAAACTGAAAATAATTTTGTTGTGGTCTCTTAATGTTTTTCATGGCTGTACATTGTGAGCGAGGTGTTTTCTTGCACTGTACAGTGCAATGTATTTGAGAGATCAGTGTTAAATCTTGGAGATAGCAGCTCGTGGAATTCATTCTGCATTAAAAACATCAAGCAGCGGTTATAGGTTTTTGTTCTTCTTTTTTTCTTTAGATAATACAATCAGTTTTATCATCTTTAGATCTTTCTCCATAGGTTTATGCCTATCTAGAAGTTCCTCAGACTTGACTGTGAACAAAATAGATTAGAAATCTTTGAAACTTCACCAAAGGTCAGAGACGTATGCTGCATAATTTTGCACTTTCAAGTCGGGCAGAATTACTTGATTGGTTTGAATTCATGGAGACCCAACCAAGTGTCTTCATTAAGAGCTTATCAGGGCCACAAAGGCCTCGGAAATTCACCGTTGACACATGCATTTCAAGTTCAAATATTTGCATTCCTGATTTCAGTCAAACTAGTTGGGATCCTGTCAAAGATAAGATTCTGCCCGTAAAAATCAAGACATGCAGATGCGGAGAGGAATGTTAGATGAAAAGTAGACAAGAGCAGATGGGAAAAGAGAGGAGAAGACAGTGATGAGGAGCAGCGATGCTGAGATATGATAAAACTCTGTTAGGTTGGGGTGTAATGGGAGGCCAATGAAGTCTTGATAGCTTCAATTTTATGGTTAAGAGCAATGTGAGAATTTATCCCAGTGGTCGACAGATCGGAGCAAGCAGCTGTCTCCCCATCTCTGATTCCAATCGTCTGTGGAGGCAAAAAACAGGGACTTGCCATGGCCGCTGTAACACTCAAAGCTAGATAACGTTTGGGGAAAAATAATAGCTTTCACTGCAGTAAATTTCACACATTAGCTCCGTGATAGTGGATTATCATCACAAAAAGAGCCAAAGAATTTGCACCTCTTCTCACAGGGGAACCATTTTTTTTGTCTTTAATCTTGTCTCGGTTTTAATCTGTCAGACAACAAGGGAAAATACCAATTTCTAAAGTTCCATTCTGGATTAGTATTTGACGTTTTACTTTTTTCTATTACATTAATTTGTTAGTTTTTGGTTTTGGTTTAGTTACTTTTCATGATACAAAAAAGTTTCCTTAAACTACAAATTGTTTCACCCTGTCATGACACACATCGGAAAATAGTATTATCCAAGTTTTGTAAGTGGTAATTTTGGGACATTAATGATTAATCAATGTCATAAACTGAAGGATGCTGTAGAGAACAATTAGTCATTGGATTTGCCAGCGTTTGCATCATTCTTGGCATAAACTGAGACTTTTTATTTGACTTTTATTGGTCTGTTTCACAAAAATGACTATGACATTATTTTCTGTAACCTCTTTGCTGCTCGTTCATCGATATCAGATTTACCAACCTGATATCACGGTAATTTTACGACCTGGTTAATTTGCATGGATTTGTATCATCTGAATCGTAAAAAAACTTTTGATTATTAGAATAAAGCAATACTGAAGCCCCTCCCCTAACCCCGCCCCTAAACCTAACATCACTGGCGTGAAAGCAAATCATTCTAAAATGTAGGAAGAAGATCATATGAACACATACGAATTAACCACCTCATAGTTACAAATTAATTACACACATTTTTTTGGCCCTAAATATGTAAGTATAAATTACTTTTTAATTAATTTCATTAACTTTCTATATGTCTATATTTTTCCTGTTTTTACGTTACTATAAAAACAAAGATGCTGTGAAGGTACAGTTTTCTACCCAAAGTACAATTATGTACTCAAAAAAGGTACAACCGAGGAACCCTTAAAGCTTCCACCCCCGTGACTATTGTACCTTAAAAGGTTTTTCTTAATAGAGGGTATGCATGTGACGTCACTCCTGCATGGAGTAGCAAAACACTCAGCAAAATGGCTGCTTACAATATCAGGAAACTCAATTTGTGAAAAACAATCAGTGTCCAAGGACTCCTGGTTCCTTGTAAGTCGTAAGGATCACCGTAAATTCCAACTGCTTTTCATTTCAGCAAATAATTGCGTGTTTTAGTCAGGGTTTCTTTGTTTCTCCTATAGAAAGCAACCATTTTGCTGCGTGTTTTACCACTCAGGGGAACGTCACCTGACACTGTAAGTTAAGCACTTATTTTCATGTCATAGCAAACCATCCACTGGCCACATTTGACATAGTAAGTTGAAATGAGTTGTTTTGATTGTATATAAAAGAAGCAGCAATGTTTTACAGTGCAGCTATTTGAGTTTTTGTTATTTTGTGCAAACTCCTCCTTTATTTTTATTTCAGATAAAAAACGTCCCCTGCTAGTTTTTATATTTTTAAATAGCTTCTGTTAACAACAATAACGCTATTTCTGTCATGGCACCCTGCCATGTCTCCAGAGAACTCTGTGACTCATCCTGATTATAACACACACACCGGAGGTATACGGGCTCCGCTGGGGCCTCTCACCATCCTCTGTCCATTTTATCAGTGTGGTGGCATCTAATAAAGCCGGGCTCGTGCACTGGAGGGGGTGCATCAATCTGAGCGTGCCCGGGCACGGGAGCGTGAACAACAGGATTTGGTGCTTAATCACGGAACGGCGGATTGTGAAATGATTGTTCCGTCAACAGAGCGGTGAGATAATTGCGTACACGAGAGCGAACAGCCCGCGTCCAGTCGGCGAGCGAGACGCGGGCGACGTTTAAGTGTCCCTCTGCTTCTGCGTTTTACCGTCTCTGTCTGCCTTCATTTTCCCCTTGGCATCCGCTGTCTAATTAAACGTGTCCTCCAGCTAGAAGCTGTCCACTTAGCACCTTCAATTAGGAGGCACGGCTCCATCTGTACACACTGATGTGGATTTTTAGGATGTGTCGTTGTCAAAGGGGAAACTATATTTAGTTTGCGTGTGGGATAGCAAGAAAGAAAGCGATACGGTCCGATAAAGTCTCGTCTACGTGTGTATATGTAAGTGAGAGGTGGAACAAAGCGTGTCTGTGTGTGTTTGTGTGTGTATCTCTGCAGGAGACGGAGTCGTGGTAATACACTGCAGATCTCTGTGAAAGTCTTGTGAATAATTGACAGGTCATTATTTATTATCAGAGGACCGGCGCTGAGCTGCTGTACATGGCCTTGCTTCGTTAAGTCAAAGTAAATGAGCGAATTCATGCTCCAGTTACTCTCTGGTGAATTCCCTCTCTGGGGCCATACTGGAGGAAACTGCTGCAGAAATTTTCAACGCACTTATTTACCATTATCGTCATTTAGGGAATCAATTTTAGCCCTTTTAAATGAATTTGTGAGGAAATAGATTCTTGGTTTCTGTATTTTTCTCTTCCAGTAAACGATGAGTACAAGAAAAAGAGACGGTTTAGTTTTGTTGATGCTAACTTCTAGCTCAAGAGCTACAGTAAGCTGATGCTAATTGTGTGTGGCCTTAAAAAAAGCTTTCAGCATTTTATCTATTTTAAGCATTTTGTTATTGAAATGTAAGCTTGGCGACCCAGAGGAAAATGTTATTGCTCAGACGCAGTAGCGGTGTTAACCACTACGCAAACCACGCAAATGCATAGGGCCCCGCAAGCTTGGGGGCCCCCTGGTGGCCACAAGCAGTTAAATCATTTGATGATCGCTTTTGACGCTTTTTTATAAGTGGAATGTGACTTCACCATAAGCTAAAAAGCAAGCACTGAAATCTTGAGGGTTCTTTAACACAATTAATTGCTATAACATTTACTTGATTTGTGTTCATGCTATTTAGTTTAAATAATTATTGATAACTAAAATCATATTTCATTTTAAATGATCAAAATTTGCCCCACATTTTTTCGGGTAGTGGTGCCGCACCTGGCACATATACAAAGTCATGAAGCGCGCATATCAGATATTTGATTCCAAAACAAAGAATGTTTATTCTTATACCAAACTGTCAACAATTGTGTGTGCTGTTATGCGGTTCAAATCCAGGTTATACTGTGTATGTCTCACTAATTACATGTACTCAATATTACTGTTGTGCAATTCAAAGAAAAAAATGTTAGTATGCATGTGTGTGGGTGGTTCTTGACTTTGCTCAGGGCCCCCAAAATGTTAAACACGCCCCTGCTCAGACGTTGCTATTTCAAAGCTCAACGGATTTGATAGACTTGTGTTTCATTAAGTATCAACGTAGTGTGGGAAATACAAATAGAAACAAATAAGACATTTGTTAAAATGCATGAAGAGTTTGGAGGTGTAAAATGAATGTAGATTGTAAAGGTAAAATGATCTGGATTTGGGTAAATGTTATGAGAAATATTTGAGTTCATATTGAAATCTTCAATAATATTGACTTTTTTACTGGAGGCAAATCTGAGCTCAGTTTCAGACATCTCTTCTGAAACTCTAATGGAGACATTAGTGAGATTTCTGAGTGTTTTTCTCAGAAGAATAATCTGAGATGCATGATATTTATGCAAAATTTTCCATTTGCCTATTTTCCTGTTTTCCCTTCTTGCAGATGTTGGCACTCGCTAGTCAACTTGTTGTCCATTAAACTTGACTAGTCGATTAATAAGGTTATGTAGAAATGTATTACTTATTACTTATTTTGTATTTTATTTATATATTCTGTGTTTAAACACTTCCCGTTGTACAATCCTTTCAGAAAAATGTTCTCTTTAAAATCTTCTTCTTAAAGCTCCTCCATCACATTCAACTTTTCTCTTATCTGCAGGTTCTCTGTCTGCCTGTCCCTGATCGAGAGATGAAAGTTCTGGCACACATCGGCTCTCTGCGTTATACCTTGGCAATGGTAGACCTGAGAGTGCTGCGTCGAATCCGGCGCCCTCTGCACACACTTTTGTCTGTCTAATTAACACCTGTGTGCGACTGGCTCCCAGGGGCCCAGACACCTGTCCCACTGTTCCCAGAACTGCTGTCAGCCCGTAAGTGTGTATATACGAGAGAATCTGTGTGGGTGGCTGGAAGCCGGTCATCACACTTGGATCTATACAATTCTTGTTAAGTTTCGTACGTATCTTAAAGATGCAAGCCTGAGAAAGAAAGTTAGCCGTAAATGTCTTAGGGTAGCGGAGGTGTTTGCTGGACCGCATGAAAGCAACTCTTTGTTTTCCGTTGTTAGCTTTATGGTGTTGTTTACCGTGTCTGAACAGGAGCGATAAACAGAAATACTGAGCGCAGGAGGTGAGGAAGAACAGGAGACGAATGCATCACACTTTTACCATTTCCTGCTTTGCAGTAAGCCTGGGGGGGTGTTGGTGGTTTTGGGCACATTGCAACATTTCTGTTTTATTCATGAGTTTCTTTCACTTCTTGTATTATTGCCCATTTCTGCCTTTTTAAAGCCATTTTTACATTTACGCCCACTGCCAACCCAACCTGGTCTTTCAAAGACTTTCGAGGACCTGGCAACGTGTGTCATGGCCTGTGGCGCAGAGAATATTTTCCTTTTAGATCCTTTCGTTTTTTGGAGAGGCTTCATGTGTTGAAGCTCATTTCTGGACCCAAAAAACGAAAGAAAGAAAGAAAAATGGAGGGCAGTCCAGCTAAAGCAAAGTTTAGTGCTTGGTTGTGCCTTAGAAATCAGAGTTTTATTCCAATGCAATGTTTATGGAGGTGCGAAAAAGTCTATTTGTATTTCAAACCCCTGACATTGTCATTGTTAGTGCATTGCCATGAGATTATGTTGGAATACAAATTACCTCAAAATGAACTGAAACAACTTAATTGATTAAACAACTTTTCATTTTATATGTCATGTAGTGCCAAACACTTATTTTTTACACATGTTTTTTCTATTTTCTCTGCAATGTATAGATAGTATTCTATTTCATAATGTCACTATCCTTAAAAATGTCCTTGCTTTACTTTACCCTTTATCTCACATGCCTATACCGCAATCCATTGCACTCAAAAGGTCTACACCCTGTAGATACAGAGCTGTGATTTCCACTGTCCCCACTGAAATGGTCCCTTCCCCATCTCCGCAAATTGAGTTATTGCATTCACACTTCTCCACCACCTCCCGCGTTTCCAGCTTTTCAGTTCGTCTTCCTGCTGGGAGTCACTGTAGCCGCTCAAATCCAGTTGTCGTCTCTGCTCCCGTGGACAGCAAGAGATTATGAGCGACAGTGTATCAGCTGAGCGCCGCTGCTTTCTGCCGCACCCGTGCCACAGCACAGAATGAATAATTTAAAGTGCCAGCTCGGGCATGCGACGCCGTCTTTTCTGGACTATTAGCTACACAAGCAGCATTAGGCTCATCGCTGAAACACCGTGCTGTCTCTCTCTCTCTCTTCCCCTCACTCGACACAAGTCTCATTTTAGGCATTATTTTTATAGATATGATATTACAAATATCGCCGAAAATGATTTGATATGGCGAAATAAATAATGACATGAGTCGGATTTAAACTTGCATGCACAAAGGTGTAGTTCATCGTAGTTCAAGCATAAGTTTCCAAATAATTATAATAATATATTTTTTTATAATAATTTATCAAATATTATATTAAAATATAATATAATTTTATAAAATATTATAGGTCTCTCAAACGATTATTCATGACTAATCATAATGTAAAATAAAAGCTTTTTTTACATAATATATGTGTGTGTGCTGATAATTCTGTATATATATTTAAGAAAAAATATATACATAAACATACATACATACATACACATATATGTGTATGTGTGTGTGTGTCTATATATACAGTATATGTGTGTGTGAACTGTGTATAATAATTATGTATACTGTATATAATTATTATACATATACAAAGTATAAACATATATACAGTATGTAAACAAAAACTTTTATTTTGGATATGATTAGTCGCGAATAATCATTTAACAGCCCTATAATATTATATTTGAACTATTATATTACAGCATTCATTTTAATTATAAACATTTTTTATAATAATAAAAGTATTAGTAATAGTTGTTTCAGTATTTGAACAACCTTATAAACATCTTTATTGCTGTGTTTTGCTTGAAAAGTTTTTGCTGTCTCTCCTTACAGTGAAGATGGTTGGTTTTGTGTTTTGTTATACCTGTATAACAAAACTGTATTTGTAGCCATTGTATATTATGCTATGAATGCTGGTGTCCAGCACGGCATGCTGATGTCCCAATGTCTATCCCCTGTAAGATACTGTCAAGTCTAGAGAAAGCTGATGAGTTATTTTGCTTCACTCTTGTTTTGTATTTCGTTGGGTTCCAGAGAATCCATGGTCCCGGAGCACGTGCCCCACATTCCCAGTCAATAACTCTGCCCCGACCAGACCGAGCTGTGCCCGACTGAAAATTGCTGGTCTTTTCAGCAGGAGAGAACGCGAGGAAAGTGGAGACAATGATAGAGAGGGAAAAAGGAAGCGAGAAGGAACAAGAAGCAACCAGAGAGAGAGAGACAAAGAGTGTGGGTGTGAAGGTGAGATGATGGTGCAGTAGAGGTGTGCTGGCTTTAATGAAAGACTGTGCTCCGGCTGAGGAGTGCAAGTCTGTCCGTGTGCTGACATTCGACATCCCCCTCTGTGACACCAGCCTGTCAGAAAGAACAGACTAAAGAAGGAGCACACACCATGTTCATCCAGAAAGTGGGAGAGAGAGGAACAAAGGCGAAAATGGGGAACAGGCAGTAAATGGGAAGCGCATTTATGCACTTTTGGCCATCGTACAACTTAAAGGAACAGTTCACCAAAAAATAAAACTACTGTTTCTTTGACAGAACTAACAGTGACCTCAGAAGACTTGGAATATGATGCACGTGTTGCGTGGGCCACCACTGTTCTGCTTTATTTGCAATTTTTAAACGTGATAATTCCAGTCTCCATTGATTCTCATTGTATATTATACTACAAATGAAGAGTTTGGTTCAAAAATGAGATTTTTTTCAAAAATCATGTTTTTTATTGTGCATTCCAATTAATATAAATCAAAAAGCAGTTGGTTTGTTTTGATTTAAGTCATAATAACTCAAAAGTTACAGCTAACTAACACAATAAAACACAATGAAAACATGATGACATAATAAAAAACATAATTTTTATAATAAAATAAAAAAAGGAGTTATCTCATCTTGGAACCAAACTCTTTTTCAAATATTAAACTATATCGAAAACTACAGAGAACAAAGAACATAACAGCTTGGAACAACATTATGAGTAAATGATGACAGTACTGATATTTTGTGTCAACTGTTCCTTTAAATTTAAAGGGATAAGTCATCCAAAAATGAAAATTCTGTAATCATTTAGTTATCGTGTTAAACCTGTATGGCTTTCTTTCTTTTGCAGAACACAAAAGAAGATTTTGAAGAAAGTTGGCAACCGAACAGCGCCTGCACCCATTGACTTCTATTGTATAGACACAAAACCAAGTGAATCGGTGCCGTCGCTGTTCGGTTAACAACATTCTTCAAAATATATTTCTTGGGATTCTTTGGGAAACAGTAAGTCACACAGGTTTGAAATCACAAGAGTCATTAATTTTCTTTTTTGGGTGAACTATCACTTTAAGACCTGTGGGAAAATCTATAAATCTTTGAAAAGGTCACAGAACTCAGTATAACAGTTTGTTCATTTGCTCTGTCAGTCCTGATGTTTCTGACAGATTTCACTGACGCAATTGTTTTTTTGTCTCTGCGGGATTGGCACTGACGGAAAGCTGGCAGACACTCGGAACAGACCTGTTGTTTGTCAGAGGTGTCACACGACGAGAGCCCCGCGTTCCTGTCCTCTGGCGCTTCTCATTTCCTCTTCAAGCAAAGCTTGTTTAGAGTGGGCGTCGGCCGCGTGTGTGCGCGCGAGCGATAGGGAGCCTGAGGGATGCGAGTCGGCGCGGCTCTCAGAGTAATTGAAAATGTGACCTGGAAAATGTTTGCCCAGCAGAGCATGAAAGTTACCTCCGGAGCTCGGGCTGAAGCTCACCTGCGGTGCGGACCGGGAGGGCCCGGGAATGCTGGGATATCGGGCTGAGAGCCACTTTATCCCCGCAGAGCCGCGCGCACTGACGTCTCATGCATTATTCACAGGCTCTAAATAAGCACAGATCAGCCCACTAAAACCCAACCTGCTGGCCCTTTCCTGAGGAGTAGCTCTCTCACCGTTGACCTCTGCAAGGGCGTCGAGATCTGAAAGTGTGTGTGAAAGAGAGAAAAAAACAGGAGGGATGGGAACCCGGGTGAGGGCTGTGTGCTTGATACTTGTGTGTCTGTTTTCAATTACGATGTTCTTCAAACAGAAAAATGAAAATGTTATTTCCACACCTTTTCATGACTTCTCCAGTCATTTATGATTATTAAAACAGTTACAGAAAGATTTTTAGATGAGGAAATATTTAGAATCCACTAGCATGGGTTAAGAATTTAATATATTTAGTGTAGAATATACAGTATATATAACATAATGTTGTATATAAAATATGTAATGTACTTTTATTTATTTATTGGTGTTTATTTTCTTTTATTTATTGACTTTTCCATGTCTGGTATTCATCTTTTTTAAAACCTCCTCACCGTGAGAACCCATGCAGAGCATTAAATCGTTCATGATAAATGTTTAGTGCAGTGAAAACACGCTGTAAATGCAAACACATGTAAAACAAACACACAGGTGTGTTCTCACTCGTCACTATTAGGTGTAACATTTTATTTAAGATACATTTTTATTTAATGCATATTTTATAAAAATAATAATAATATTTAAAGGGGCGATAAGTTAAGACCTCAATTTTAACCTGAGCTTTTGTTATATAAGAGGGAATCGTATTCAAGCGAACATCCTGTAAGCGTCAGAACTGAAAACGCCCCTTGTTACTGAAATTGCAACTGTTATTGACACCAGGCTCAGCGAACGGCAGGTCCTGGAATGCACCTATCTATGACGTCATTGATAGGTTGAACACCTCCTCCACAGACAAATATGAACAACTACTTCTCTAGCCCCGTCCACTGGTTCGCGCATGACAGTACTGAAGTAACACAAGTTGCGCGGAACCATAGAGCGAGCAAGCAATAAACATGCCGTTAAAGATCGCAAAATATTGTGGAGTCTGTGCCTGGTTGTGGAAGAACACAGTCGCTGCATAACCTTCCTTCGGATTCCAACATTAGTAATGTGTGGTTGAAGTTTATTTTTAAAGAGGTTCCAGCACACGTGGGTAAAACATTACCACGGATTCCTTTGTGAACAAGGCAGAGGTCGACAATGGATTTGCGGAGAGACTAAAATTAAAAAGCAGTGCTGTGCCGTCAATATTGGCGCAGCAATCTTATGTGAGTACAACATATTTGTACTATGCGTCACTATTGCTTTGTTAGAGATCGCTTGATATGCCCAGTGTAACCTAACATTACGTCTCTAACCAAATTCACAAAAGGCTCCAACTAAGTTTACTACGCAAACTGCTACCCAATCATAGCAGTGGGTGTTTACTTCCAAGCCTTCATGGCGGAACGCCCATTCAAACCGATCGTTTGTCAAGCCGGCCTCAAAACACGGGTAGAAAATAGCCTATTACTTCTTGATTTTGATTTTTTTGAATGTAAAAAAACCCCGAACGTCATAAGTAGACCTCATACAACAGTATAAAACAATAAACAAGCCCAGATCTTCACACCTTTAAAACATTAAAGCAATAATACATATTTAAGGCTAAGCGGGTCATTTTCATCTGTCTATTGGTGAAACTAATGGTTAGAGATTCAGACAAACCTGTAAAGTTACTGTATATCAGAAATGTTATATAATACCTGAAAAAAAGTGTATGTATGGTTCCTATGTAGTATAGAAAATTTACCAGACGTAAACAACGCTGGTCCGCATCTCCTGTTTCAGTTTTTATTTTATTAATGTTGATTTGAGTTGTTTATTAGTATTTTATTCATTTTCCCACATTTAATAAAGATGTTTTAACGTGTAGTGTTAAAGGAATAGTTCACCTAAAAATAAAAATTCTGTTGTCATTTATTCACCCTCTTGTAATTTCAAACTGCAAAATACAAAAGATATTTTGAAGAAAGTTAATAACCAAAAACTGTTGGTCCCCATTGGCTTCTATTATATGGACACAAAACCAGTACATGGTAACCAATGGTTTACCAACATTTTTCAAAATATCTTTAATAAACAAAAACTGAAACAGGAAGTGCTTCTGGGCCAGTGTTGTTAATGTTTTGTAGCCTATTCCCCTTTAATTGTCCACAGTCCCATTTGAATATTTTGAGCGTTGTGAGAGCAATAAACTTTCGCTCCACCTTTGAAAATGCTGAATTGTCTTAGCTTAACCGCATCTTGCAGGTCTTTGACCTTGAGGAAGATGAAATGTCTGTGGTGCAGGTATAGTTGAGTAACTTTTGTATTTTTACGCAGGTGTGTCTAAATATCAAATCCACTTGTTTTGGTAAAGAAGTGTCAGTCTGGCATGTCTGGCCACATTTTAACCCCACCTGGTATATGCGTACCTATTGATTCAGCTAAATATTCAGACACGGGATTGATCCGTGCACGCTCCTCAACTATCATACAAATCAGACCCAATGCAACACAGAGAGACGATTCTGGCAATCGCCCTCTGATCATACAGAACCGAGGTGAAAATCTGTAAAAGTAAGCGGAGAGTGAGAAATTAAATCACGGCCGGACGCATCAGCAAATCTGACTGCAATTAATGGTGTGGATGAACGCAGTCACCTCCATCTCGTATGACCAAGGTCCTGCGGGTCATTTTCATTACCCACTATAATTATTTCAAGAAATCTAATTAGCAAAGGTGGATTTTGCACGTTTTATTGAAAAAGACAAAGCAATGTCAAATCACGGATGTTTAAGAAGTCGTCTTCGCAGAATAGACGGAGTGGGCGGGGCCAAACTCACAGCAAGTTTCCTGTGTCTGTGTTGTAGTGTCTGTCTCTCCAGTGTCAGTGTTTGCTTGAGTGTGCCTTTTTCTCCTGGTGGGGAATATTTGGTGTTGTGCGTTTGGAACGCCGAAGCCGAATGCTTTTGAAGTGCTGGATGCAGACTGGCGAGGGTCTTTATTCCCAATCTCACGGCCCGGCAGTCATGTTGAGTGCTCTGTGATGAATTGGATGGCTGCTCTCTCTCTCTGAGTTTCGCTCCCTCTACTTGATTCTCACCCTCACCGTTTGTATCTGTCTCTCTTTGTTTCTTTCTTTCTCACTTGATCACTGAAGTGGAGGCTTTCTACAGTGAAACTGTCTCTCTTTCACACACACACACAGAGATATGAATATGTCGTTGGGGGTCCTAGTTGGAGCAAAGTCTAGTCCACGAGGAACAGCCAGTGGTGTCTTTTTCCTCCGGCTGTCATGTGGGGCACGCTGGGGGGAGAAGACAAAGCCTGCTGGGTGAAACAGTGGGCCGATGCATTAAACAGCTGCAGCTACTGCATGCTGTATTTTCTCACAAAACCCTGCATCTTTTTTGCAAACCACCTGCAATCTCATTTAAGCAGACGCCGAATGTGTTGAATTGGACCGCAGTGTGTGCAATTAAATTTGTAAATTTAATGAAGCTGTTACACTGATGTAATCTCTGCTTTTCCACAGCCTTATTTATTTGCCTCCGACATACACGGGGACTAGCTATTTGCACAAACGTGATATTTTTTCAGATTTTCAATACATTTACGATTGTAATATTTCACGCACACTGCACCTTCTCGTTTGTTTATTATCATTTGATATCCCTTCATACGTCTATATCTTTGCATGTGTGCTAATAATTTAAAACCTTTATATACGGTACTTCTTATTGCTTTTATATACTTATTTTTGTGTTCTTTTTTATTTTTCATCTTTATTATTATTCCTCTTTAAATTTCATGCATGAACTTACACTATAACAAAATACTAGTTTAGTATAACAAAATACTATTTTGTTGTACCAGTACAATGACTGAAGAGCTTAGCTTCACTAAATCAATTAGATTTTTTTAGCATAAACAAGCCTTCGTAGAGGACAACTGTATTGCTTGGAGCCGTCTTTTCACTCAGTTCTCAGGTATGTATCCAATACATCTCAGGTGTAAAAATAAAACTTTCACAAATGAGTAATTTGTAAAATAAACCTATAATGTTATAATGCTAAAAAAATTAGAGACAATTTCAAAATTATTTTAAGTTTTTCTGAATTTACTATTTAAAGGTAGGCTATGTGTTTAGGTAAAATTATCATTTTGTTTCATTCTGTGAACTCCCAAATTTCAAATACAAAAATTGACCTCAAACACTGCAAAGCAAACAAGTTAATATTCACTTTTAATCAATAAAACAGTAAATTGTACACTTATTTAGAAAAAGTAAAAAAAAATATATGTGATAACCTTGATTTTTATCACAGTTTTCTTTCTTTCACATTGCTGTTGAATGACATTCTGTCACTCCTGAGGTTTTGATTTTGTTGAAATTTAACAGACACTGAATGATCACAATACATCTAGAAATGCTGATTAAATGAAAATTTGGAATGTTTTTTTATTTTTTTCCATGTATAATATAAAATATTCTTACATTTTTGGGTAAACTGTCCCTTTAAATTTGTGGGCATGTTTGCGCTGTTACCTGATTTGTACTTTTGGTTGAAAATCAACCTACAGATGACTAACTTACAGTTGTCTGCACATTTAACTGAGCTTTTTTAATGACAGGAAAAGAAAAGCCTTGAAATAAACACCCTGCATCATTAATGTATAGCGTATATGTTGAGAAAGTGAACCGTAACAGAATTCTAGATGTTGCGTATACGTCTCATTGCTCTCACTTGTAAGTTGCTTTCGAAAAATGAATACATGTAAATACATTTCAATATAAATGTGCAATGTGCTATTAAATGGCCTGGGAACTTCAGAATCCTCAGCTAGTAACTTTATCTGTACTAAATGTTCAAATTATTATTCTGCTCCAAAGGTTCTCCATTATAACTCTGGCCCCGCTTTCAGCAGAGCTGTCACAATGTGTGTCACTGAGCCTCTCTTTACTTTTGCCTTTCAATCCAAGAGCACATTCATTAGCAAGACCCGTGTACTTATTCGCACACCATTGACCTTCTGCGCAGAGGTGGAGCTGAAGAGCAGTAATGTTTAGCCGAGGGTAAACCCATCACAGAACCTGATTATGATCCGGAGAAGAACTTCCGTGGTTTTCTCCAGATAACAGGCCATGTGAGACTTTAGAATGAGAAGACAGACAATTTATATTCCAATTCTCAGACAAACCTTTGAGACTCTCAAAAGGTCTGACGTGTAAAAATCTCACATCCGGGAACTTGTAAGAAAACGAATGTGAACTTTATTGCTTTGGTGCCTCAGGTTGAATCAAAGTATGACATTTAAGTGCACATATAATATATTTGATATGTTAATTCTTCATGTACAGTTAAATCTGAGTGATGTGTTGATTCAGGTTAAACTCGAGAATTAGATGTGCAAAATCAATTAAAATATATTTTGGATTAACAACTTCTTTTTGTTGCTATTTCATGACAGAAAGGATATTTTTCCCGCAATTTTTCGCATAAATACAGTTCAATACATAAACACTTTCTTTCCATTTCTGTAGGCAAATTTTTAGAATTCAATAAAAGTATACATTACAATAAATTCCTAAAAAAAATACATACACAAAACAAAAACGGTTCATAATCCTTGGGTTTCAGAGGCAATATATTTATTTTACTTTTAAAATCTTGTATACATAATTTGTTAATAAATCATTTTTTAGACCACTTGTTTTGTCAGCCACTTAGAGGCCCATAACAACTCATCTCTCATTATACAGTACTGTATGTCTCGTTCATTGAATCAGAGGCTGAATTTCTCTCCCGTCCTTGCGGACGCGCCCCATCAAAATTTACTGCAGAACCGAGGCACGATGGCAAAGAGATGCTGGTGAAACTCCTCCGAACGCCTTCGCCTCTCACTTCCCTCTTTAATTAGTGCATTAGCATCTAATTTTCATTAAGTTGATGTATGCCTCCGCGAATGACTGCTGAGAAGTGGGCGTGGGGTGTAGTGCCTATGCATTTTTAGTGGTGTTTAGCCCCTTGACTCGCCACCTGGGCTATCAATCACGAGAGCGGGGGGCGGCTTTTCGCGGTCTGCCTCTGGTCTTCATCATTGCGGCATCGAGTGCTAAAATCTACATCATTATTACTGTATGCCTTTAGTGTTAAAATTGCTTCCTTGACCCGGCTGTGGTTGAATTTAAAGGAATAGTTCACCCAAAAAGGAAATTTTTGTCATAGTGCTAGAATGTCAGGGAATAAATGTTTGGCAAACTGAAGGCTCTGGGTTGAACTCTGTTGCATTACATAGAGTCGACTCATTTGCACTCTATGATATCTTTATATTATCCCATTGTCGAGAACAACTTGTAAAATCATAACTTGTAAAGTCATGTTTATAATTAATCTAGACTGTTTCTCCATAACGTACAGAAGGACGGATGATTTAAATAGTTCTTATTAATATGCAACAATTGAATAATACAAGACAATACTGTGTGTAGCCTACATATAAATAAATGACATGAACATTTTTAAGTGCCGACTCAATAAAATCGGATCATTACACAAATCGATTTATTGGACTGGGCAGTGTTTACTGATACATGCAATTGAATCGAACATACCAATGTTGCTTTTGGTCCAATGACACGGCCTATAGGACACTTAATGGCCCGTTAACCATTGTATTAAAACCATGCAATATAAACAATGTTGCTTCATTTTATATCTCCACCAAAATGATTGTGAAATAATCGCCAGCCCTACAGGTTGACCGTAGCAGGCGTAGGAAAGTGAATATGGTTTAAGCATATTTTTGTTGGATTTAATAGAATTCCGTGACGGCGCACCAGTTATCTGCTTCACAGCAGATGTACGGGCGCGTGGACACTTGATGACCACTTGAAAGGGAAGCCAGCCTCAGAAGTGAGTTCTGCCGTAACCACTGACGAGAGACTTCAAAGACGCCTCTACACAACACGACGGGAATCCTTTGAGCCCAATTCCAAAATTTACGGTCTGTTTCGATATTATTTTTTTATCATCTGAGATTTCCTCCTACTGTAGCCTACATCTTTGCCGCTTTTGCCTGGAAAGTCTGATGTGTTTATACCAAAGTCGATTTTTATGCCATTTTGGCAGCTGTGAATATCAAACACTTTGATTCCCAAGGAGTTCTAAAGGAATGCCGAGCACAAGCCCCGAAGCTAAAAGTTGTTTATTCGCTCAGATATATATTAATCTAATCAATTTACAGCCTGCGCAGAATCCAGATCGGCTGGACGGAGATCGGCTGTTTTCCTTGAAATTAAACCAGAGAGATGAGACAGTTGAGCTATTTAAAGTCAACAGTGGCGTTTATGTCCAAGGTGGAGATCAGGTTGATTGTGCATTGTTGGCTTTATAAAGACCTTTCAAGGACGATGGACAACTAGATAATCTATGGCAAATGCAACAAAAGCTTCAAATATGTGCGCTTTCTTTAGATGCTTGTTATCTGTCCGCTGGAGCCCTATGCTTTCTTGCAAACATTTCTGAAAGGACTAGATTGCAGATCAATTGCGTAGCGAATCCATATTTTCAGTGAAATGAATAAAACGGCCTCTCCTGATGCTTTGAAAGACGTATACGTTTTTTGGCAGCGTCACGCAAAGTCAGAGAATTTTGTATTGTGTATTGTGTGTTTACAGAGGACATGTAATCGTAGTGTCATCTCCCCATCAAATATGACTTATTAAAATGAAATTACTTAGCTCTCTGACCCATGGCAAATAGCACAAGCTGCAATTTGTCTAACAGTTGAGCTGTGAACAAAATCTGATTGGCAATAATTTAGCTTTACAGTTGCTATACCCTGTGCCGCCCCATCCCCCAGAGCAACCATCATCTGTGCCATCCCGATGTGTGTGCGTGTTTGTGCTCACATGGAAGAGAAACATGGCAGATAGGAGCTGGGGGTCACTGAGCCAAGCTGCGTGTGATGATGGCGAGTCTCCCGGGGCTGATGGGAAATGTAAATGCTGACGGCTCCTCTCTGATGAAGGCTAGGAGAGTAGGAGAAGAGGATGGTGGTGATGAAGGATGTTTGTGTGTGTTGGGATGGGGGAGATTGCTCAGTGAGGCACAACAATTCCGCAGGGCTGTGTTTTCACTGTGTCGACAGCCACCTGCCATCCCATCTCTATTTCTCTCTCACACACACTTCTTACTTTTAGATTGCTGTGTGTTTCCCTTTTAAAGAGTCCCTGCTCTGAGAGTGCCTGTGGTTAAGAGCAGGGGTTCCTAAACTTTTCAGCCCGCGACCCCCAAAATAACAGTGCCAGTGACTCGAGACCCCCACTATCCTCAGAGGTGGTTGAAGTTAGTTATACAAACGTTGCGTGCAATTGCGCACATGCACCTACAAAGTTACATTTTATTTTGAACTTAACTAATATTTTTATATTTTGTTAAACTTATTGATTACATATGCTATTTCTAATGATAAAAAAGATATTTCTGGAAATCATCTTGCAACCATGCCCTCGCGGCCTAGCGACCCCCACTTTGGGAACCCCTGGTTTAGAGGAAGGTGCCTGATAGGTAATACAACCTTTTTGTAGCAAGCTTTGCTGTTTTAAGTTTTAGAGACTCACTTTAGCAGAATTTGAACTCGTTTAAAGCAATTAAAGTTCCAGTGTATAAAATTTAGGGGCATCTAGTGGTGAGGTTGCGAATTACAACAAACAGCTCACTCCACCCCTCCATTTCACACAGAGCTAAGATGTCATCACGTTTTGGCTTCTTTGCCGAAGGAGATAACGTATTTACGATACACGCTAGAGCAGTTTGTCCGTTTAGGGCTACTGTAGAAACAACATGGTGAATTCCACGTAAGGGGACCTACGGTGTACGTAGATAGAAATAGCTTATTCTAAGGTAATAAAAAAATCAACGCTTCATTATGTAATGTCTTTATAAACCTCTAAAGACATAGTTATGTATATTATATTGCATTTCTGTCAAAAGAGCCTTCAAAAAATTACACACTGGACCTTTAAATAAGATCTATTTTTTAACTGAAAGTGGGTTAATAAAACAACAACAACAACAACTCGTAGCAGTCATAGCAATGTTTGACAGACAAATATTTACAGTTTGAATCTCTCAGCATGCCAAAGACAAACAACATGATCACTGCCTACTGACACCATTGCAATGTTTTGAATCAAATTTATCTTCCAAGTAAATTGTTGACCTATATTAGTATTATACGGTATATACTGTATATATATTTGTTATTTATATATAATTTAGTTGTTCAAATAACTAAAACATTCCTCTCACAGTACTGAATTACCATGACGATACAAAATCTTATAAGGCACGAGGAGTATAGAAAAAGTAATAAAAGAAATGAACAGAAAGTAAAGAAAAAAGTGATGAGTAGGAAAGGAGGTAAAGAAAATGGAAGTGGGAGTATATAAGGAAGTAAGGTGAGGTAAGAGTGAAGAAGGGTGTGATCAGAGCGAAAGGAAGACTACAAAAAATGAATTAGAAGAACACGATGAGAAAGAGAGGAGGTAAAGAAAAAGGAAGTGATGAGAGTGAGAGGAGGCGACAGTGGGCTTGCAGTAGCTCCAGACAGGTTGATGTAGCTTCTGCAATGAACATCTCATAAAAAGTGCTATCCTTGGGCCTTAAGAAGATATTCTATCTCCTCCTGCTAATGGCAAGGCCTGAAATCACCCTCTCCATCAACGTCACACCCCTTGGTACATACACTAGTACTGCTCGCAAACAAAAGGAAAACACTCATTGTGTGTCTCTGCTCAAATGTATGTTTCTACACAGGACTCATCAATGTTGGATTTATGTAGCAGTGGAGTTCTTCTCAAAGGTTGTTTTGATTTAGCCTGTGATATTTCAATCATATCACCAAAAAAAAGAAAGTTGTATCTTTAAATTGTATTGGACGTTACGTTTTGATAGTGTTCAATTACTGTGGATCTTGTTGCTAACCTAGAACAGCTGAGATTTGTAGTGTGAAACATTTGGTGAAGGTCATGGGTTTGATTCTCAAATGCAGAGAAAATGTACTGTACTTTACAATCTGTCTTGTCTGCCAAATGTGTTAATGTAAAATCTGATTCCATATCCACATTTGTCCCATTTATCTTGATTCCATGGCAAACTGACATCATGGTAACTTCAGCTGTTTTCTGATGTTAGCATCCTTTAGCATGGGTTCTGCAACAGTATTTTATTAACTTGGTGAAAGCTGTTGGGAGCTCTGGAGGCTGTGGCATTGCTTGTGTGGTGATGCTCAAGGGAATATCAGCAGTGACTCAACCCTGAAGCAGCTGAGAATGATGAATTTGATGAGGTTTTCGTGTTTCGAAACCCTTACCCGTCACTAGCTCACATAGCTCTTCTCTTCAGGAGCTATACAGCTCTTTGTGAATGAGTCGTTCACCTTTCTTCTGTGATGCCATCGAAACCCTAGAGATCTCTTCTTTATCTGTCTGTGTTCCCCAGGGCTAACTGACTTGTGCCTGCAGCATAATGTATTTCACATGTGAACAACAACAGGCATCTTAACATTTGTAGTGTGAACAGTGCAAGAGGTCAGTATTTCAATTGTATCCAGTGTTGTCTAGTTCTGACCAGGAACTGCGAAATAAGACATGTAGAAAAGTTATGATCAACCAGTTCACTTTCTTGTTTACTTAATTTATGTAGAAGGATTCAATTTAGGCAAACACCAAAATAGACTACACTCTTAAAAATAAAGGTGCTTAAAAGGTTCTTCACAGCGATGCCATAGAAGAACCATTTTTGGTTCCACAAAGAACCATTCAGTCAAAGGTTCTTTAAAGAACCATCTCTTTCTTACTTTTTTATAATCTGAAGAACCTTTTTTGCCACAAAGAACCCTTTTGTGAAATGTTAAAGGTTCTTTATGGAACCAAAAGGTTCTTGTATGGCATCGAAGAACCTTTTGAAGCACATTTTTTAAGAGTGCAGATTATTATTTCAATACCCTCAAAAAAAGAAAGGACTAAGTGATACACAAAAAAAGAAGAAAACCCCAACCACGTGTTTAAACAACCTAGTATACTTTAATTTGAGTGGGTATAGGTTTGTCCATACCAAACCAAAGGTATAAAAAAATCTACTTTTTGTTATTGAGTCTTGTTTTCTGAAATAAAAATCAGTTCATGCTTAAAAAAGCAAATGTTCTATGGGGAAAGAAAAATAAACCTAATTTAAGTTTCCACATCATTCATTAAACTAAATTTAAGTTTATTTTCCTAAATCCACTGGCAGATATTTTGCTTGTTAACCGACTTTCCAGAAATTAGGACGTAATATATTTAATATCTGTCATGTTAATAATGTATCTTGATTTTAGATGTCTAGACATTTGTACTAGAAAACAAGACAAGTTAGAATTTTTTTTTGCAGTGTATAAAATGCTGGGTTGTTTCAACCCACTGTTTGGTAAAATATGGATAAAACCCAACCTTTGGGTTTAAATGACAACAAATCAAAATACTAAGAAATTCCTTTTTTCTCTTTTCAAATAATGGTAGTCTTGATAAATTTGTTCTCAGAAGTACTTCTTAAATTCAATGTTATACATGTTTTCTACCAGACCAATAAAAACTACACACTTCGCCTTCCAGAAATTATATTAAATAAGCCAATCAGATCGGTGCTTGCGTTTTTTAGAAGATGCTCGTCTTTTTCATGCAATATAAATCAGCCAGTCCATAAAATCTACACAACCTGTCGTTGTTTCAGCTACAGTATACGCTGGTAATGATATATGACAACAGCTATTGTCTGAATATGAGAAGCATTAAATCCAGACATTTTAATATAAATATTTACAGTGTCTTCGTGTTTCTTTTGCCTGAAGTGTCACAGAAACTATTTAATATGTGTCAAATGTCTAAATTGGTTGAAGAAAGACCATCAACCATCTGAAGAAAATAAATATTAAAATATAAGATGTCTATGACCCCATAATCTCAGTCTGTGACCTTTAAGCATGAGATCAGTTAGGGCATATCATGGCTTCTATCAGGTACCCGTATCAGTCTTCCGGTCTGTGTCTCTTTGGCTATGTAGACAGCAGGCTTGCTTGTATGCAGGATACCTGTGTAAAGTAATTAAATCCATTAGAGTGTGATTAAGGCCTGTCAGGTGCGGCACAGATGATAAGAGTGCCAGTGTTAATAGACTAAAGCTCGAGGGAGGAGCCCCAGATAGCGGCCCGATCCGTCTTTATATCCACCTGGTGTCTTTTCCAATTACTCTCTAACTTCTGTTTGTCGGTGTCCTCACGCTCGTCCGCAGAGAACGGGATATGACGGAGATCCTCGCGCCGATGCTCATGCACAAAGCAATGTTTGGTTTTGCTCTGTTAAACACGAGTTGAATACGCTTCTTAAAACACAATCAAATGCATCTCAAACTCCAATACTGTATTTTTAACAAACTCAATGCAAATCAGAAAATCATGTGTGCGCGTATATACCTCACAGGAATTTTTACATATTTTACAATGTGGCTAATTCTACTGAATTATACGATCTTATTTGTACCATTTATGTCATTTTAGTATAACTTGTGATTTTAGGGTTAGGGGCAGGCCTTCAATATGTATATTGAAAGTTGTGCCGAGTGACATGGAAAAATGGGAAATTCGTACCCATGAACACAAATCAATAGATAATAAATTTTGTGACTGTAAATTTGATTTAATATTATGTTATATTTGGCTTTTATATTTGCATTGATTAGTCGGTATGTATTTATACGATAAATATGATGTATGAATGTTTAATGTCTAGGGTTCAGGATTTAAACAAACCCCTGAACCTTTAAACATTGCTACTTATTTATTTTCAAATTGCATTTCCAAAATATATTTCTTAAATCATTTCTTAATTTTTTCTAAAACAAAATTTCCGAAATTATTTTTTCGACCCAGTCCAATTCAAATGTACTTTTACAGTGCTCTCCATATTCTTATATACGCATACATACTGTACATACATACATACATACTGTATATACTGTATAGTTTATATGTAACAGTATAACTTTACATTTCAGTTCAATGTTTTAAGTTCCATTGGTCCTTGTTGAGCACTATATATCCATGAGACATGGCTGCCTTTTATCTGCTAAATAAAGATTGTGATGCCACAGATAGACCAAGAGGTCATCTGCTCTCCAGGGAAGAGGCCAGGTCACAGAGGAGAAAACAGATGAGACTTTTCTAAACCCCCTCCCAAGTCTCAGAAGGCAAAGGCAGAAAAAAAGAAAGAGAAAAAGCTTATTATCTTGATCAGCTGCTCCTGAGCTGACACATAGGAAAACTTTAGTCAAGATAGGGTCTAATCTGGCTTACTGAAAAAATGCACTTGTTTATTTATTTATATATGTAGCTATCTTCCCCTTCTTCCCTCTCTCTCTATCAATCTTTCACCTTCTGAATTTCTTCACATTTTTACATTGGATATACAGTATATATATATATATATATGCATGAGTATGCTTAGTTAGCAGAGATGGGAATATTTTGGTTATATTAAATGGAGCCACAGTAAAGTAAATACAATTTCAGTTTTGCTCTTTAGACGCCTCGTCTCCACAACAGAAACGAGATGCCGATGTCGAGAGATGTACCCGCCGAGGATGGAGAATATTCAGACTTTTGACCCACGATGCATTGCACAGAAAGGTCAAGCTGACATGCGTCATTTTATCAAGTGGGCGGCTCTGTTTCTGCCGGTCTGTAGACCGTCCCCTCAGAGGTTTGTGGGCCGATCAGGTAGGGCCATCCCTCAGCACGGCCACGCCTGACCTTCACGGTCGCCTTATCATCGAGAAAGGTTAGAGCAGGGCTCCAGAATCTGGGATCGATTCCGCGGGCCCAGTGCGCGGCCTTTTCTCCTTTATTTATCTTGGTGGACATGTTGCTCGTGGTGTGTTCGGGGTAATGGTGAGAGGCAGATAAGGATCTATTGTTGCTGCAGATCTCTCTCTCCACACGTCCTGCCCTTCTAGCCCTCACAGGGGACCCTGGCTTTGGGCCAAATGCTCGCTCTCTCTCCCTCAGAGCGTGCCAGAGGTGAAATGGAAGAGAATCTGTGATGCTTCCGGTCGGTACGCATACACGTTCACACTGCGATAGTTCACCTAAAAGTGACATTTCTGTCATCGTTTATTCACCCTCATGTGATTCCAAACTTGTATGACTTCTTTTCTTCTGCAGAACACACAAGAAGATATTTTGAAGAATTTCGGTAACCAAACAACATTGGTCCGCATTGACTTCCATTATATGGACACAAAACCACCACATTTCTCAAATTGAAGAATATAAGTGAATCGCACACTTGGCCTTTCATGGATATGAAAAAGATATGCGGGTATGTTTCACTCTCCAAGAAACCCGCAATCAAATATTTCACTATCACATGGCCATCATGGACAATTAGCCCGACACTTTTCCAGCTTTTATCTCCTAAACCAGAGTCCTCATCTGTTATTTATGCATTATAGGCCTCGCTATGAATTATTCAATGCAAGAGGAAAATTTACCGCCGCCGTCTCTCTGCAGCCGGGCTGTAAATCCACAGACGGAGAGAGAAAGTGGTAAGAAGGGTAAGGGCGAGAAAGGCTGGAGGCAAGTGGCCCCTGGAGGGTCGTAGGCTCACACAGGCAACATCATAAAGTTACCATTAGAATGCTGTATTTATAACAGTCAGCTGGCACTTACTGTGCGCCGGGAGGACAGAAAAACCAAACCACCTCCTTTCCCATTTTAACACTGCTCTGCAAGCTTCACAAATAAAGGTTCTTCTGTGGTACTTTTGCAGCGCCCAAGGTTCAGCAATAAACCATCTTTATCAAGAACTTTTTAATGTGTAGTAAAGTATGTTTTTTTGGAAATGAAAACAAGGTGTTTATTACCTTACATGGTACTTAAAGGTTTTTCTGGAGTTCTGGAAACCACATTCAACCAATTTATTTATATAGTGCTTTTTTACAATGTTGCGATGTTTCAAAGCAACTTCACAGAAAAAAAGAAAACACAAAATTGCAATATTATTAAATACAGCCGCGGAAAAAACTAGGAGACCACTCCACATTTTCATTTTAAATAAGCCTTTCTAGATGTATTGTGGCCATTCCAGTTCAATGTTTGTTGAATTTCAACCGAATCAAACCCCAGGAGTGACATCAAGTCATCCAACAGCAATGTGAAAAACTGACAGCATGACGAGACACACGAAAACTGTGATAAAAATCACGGTTATGACATAAAAGTAATTTTTGAACTTTTCCTAAACATGTACAAATATTACTGTAATGTTTTTTAAAAGTGAACATGAAGTCGGAGCCAGGTGGTCGAGTGGTTCGTGCTCCGACATGTGGCGCCGGTGCGTCCTGGGCGACCCGAGTTTGAGTCCCGGCTCGTGGTCCTTTCCCGATCCTACCCCCTCTCTCTCATCCACCTTGCTTCCTGTCCTCTCTGGAAAAGAGTCTCTCTCTCTGTCAAATAAAGGCAAAAAAAGCCAAAAAATAAATCTTAAAAAAAAAAAAGTAAACATGAACTTATTTTCTTTGCCGTATTTGAGGTCTGAAAAAATACAGTTATTTTCACCTGTTTCTCCAGTTTTCTTTTTCTGCAAATGCTAAAAGAAACAATATTTTTTTTTAAAATTTGGGAAAAATAATGTTAGTAGTTCACACTATAATACAAAAATGAAAATTTTACCTAAACACATATCTATAAATAATAAAAAAAATTCAGAAAAATGGTCTCTCTTAATGATTTTTGCGACTATATATATAGTATCTGGCAACATTTATATATATAGCCATGCACAATACACAATAAAATACATTGTATTTGTATAATAATACACACATGTTTTTTGTTATTAGTAATAAAATTATATATATATTTTTTAGGCTATTGGACAATTAGAATATTCGATGACAGGTGTCATATTAAACCAGACATGACCTTCTAGCTTACATGGAAATGTTTCTTAAAAAAAAGATGACCATTTCTATAAAGATTACAAAAAGTATAACAAAAACTAAAACTCTTTCAAAACTTTCAAAACAGCATTGAGTCAAAAAAGGACAAAGCGTCTTTATTTTTGACTCTGGGTTGAAATAACCAAGCATGGGTTAATTTATAACCCAACTGTTGGGTTCGTCTGTTTTTGACCCAACGCTGGGTTGAAAACGACCAGCTCTAAGCTTTGGGAGGACACAAAACCATGAAATTTACAGTTTATACATACAATAATATTGAATGTAATAAAGTGTCATCATATGGACGGTTGTTTTTTGTCTTTGTTGGAACTCAGCAACTATAATATGTCATGGCCTGGACATGAACAGCTCATTCTGTGCACAATGGAAGAAAGTCCCATGATTTTAGACCAACTTGGGTGAGTAAATAATGACCTCATTTTTGGCTAAACAATAACTTTATTTATCGAAAATTATGCCACATATAAAGGGTTAGCTTATTTACTGGTTAAATTAAACATACTAACCCCCAAACTCCAACATTGTGCTTACATTCTGGAATAGTTCTGTCTTTAAAGTGTCTGTCGACAGCGCTCTCAATACACCAACTAACAGTGAGTCAGTCTTACCACTGCGTCTTCTGCCTGGGCAACTAGAGAGAAACTCGAGGCTCTTTTATGTTGTTCCTGTCTGAGTGAAGCATTCAGCATGAGACCATGGTCAAAGAATATCAACGGAGTAATGAGCCAGCGACTTTTCCCGAGGCACAGCCGCATCGACTTTCCTCGAGAAAACGCAAGAATTGATATGGCGCCGTTTACAGCGAGCCAAACATGCCTGCCTGGCCTCCGCCGCCTCTGCTCCTCTGGGTGATGCAAACGACTCGGAGAAGAATAACTGTAATGAAACTCTCGCTGCGTCAAACGAACGTCAGATTCTGCAGCATCTGGTCGTTTCGGTGTGACAAATGAATTCGGTTTAATTCAGCTCAGTCAATTGACTTTAATTATGATGCATGCAGTTTGGTCTAGTCCTGTTAATTGACAGGAATAGTGGTAATCATGGTCAACCTTCTGTCATTTGTGTTCAAGTGATTTGGAGCATCAGATGGTGTGGAATATGATCACCCTGGGCAATAGCATCTGAATCAAACAATTTGGAAGGGGGAATTCATTTAGTAAAAACTGAAACCTAATACCGTTGTTTATTTGCGTGTTCTGGGTGCGTTGTTATATAACCTGGTTTATTAAAAGAATTGCACAAATGTTTTTTCGTCTTTTGGTATAAAATGATCACCAAGGATATATAAATTGCATTGAGACGATATAAGTGTACTACATTTCCGTCTCTCACTTTCTGCTATATCAATGATTTTTATCACATTAAGGCATCAGATTTTAAGCTGAGGTAAACTAAATGTTATTGGCTAATATAAAAGTGGGAGGAGTCACTCAATATGTCCCATTCTAACTTTTAGTTTCAGTAGATATTGTGTCAATGGGCCTTTAAATCTTCAGTCACTGCATTGTGGGTAGTTAGTGAACACATTTTTTTAGGTTTTTCTGTTGAAAAGCATGTAGAGGTGAAACTGTGTACTGAATTTGCTAATGTAAAAAAATACATTTGTCTATTATTATTGGAAATGTGAGGATGGTAGGTGAGGTATTAATCCTGCTCATAGCAGTCTAGAAGTCTCCATCACTTATATTTAGGAGTTTTCCTCTTGATGGCCCTGTGGACGGTTCCATTTTTGTACATCCCATTCCAACAAAAGACAAGTAGGCCTTGAATACCTTTTGAAAACCGAAACAAAGACCATTCCAGGGCCAAAAACAGGTTTCAATGGATAATCACCATTTGGTCACCAAGGAAGGGTAAAATAATAAATCTTCCGACCTTTTTGATAAGATAGAAAGAGGTACTGCTTAAAAATTCAATGATAGTGATATGAAGAAATCTAAAGCTGATTTGGGCCTGACCTTGAGCTGATGAGAAGGATACTAGGACAGTCATACACACCTATCTTATATATTATCATTCACAGCTTAACTTCCTGCGCGCAGATGAGACACATTATTTCATACATAATTATATATATATATATATATTAAAAACCACTGTGCAATGTATTTACAAAGCATTTATTTCTTCTAGCTTGCCTCCTTTTATATTATTTTGTAAGCATGCTTCTGAATCATGACTGACTTGTTTTACTTATTTATAGATCTTGGATCCACTTCAGTAGGTTGTAAACTGTGCAGTGGGATCAATCCATGCATCGGCTGGAGAAAGTTGGTGCTGTTATAATGTGTCTGATTTCAAATGTTTACCTGACACTCACAGTTTTGATTTGCACACATATGACTGCATGGTAAGCGCACATCGCTGTGAAGATCGACGTGCGATGTGTCCTTTTTATCTCATGGTGACAACAGCAATGACAAAATCAATAGCTGGTAATAAATGAAGCCTGTTGGACGTGATTGCTAAATGATCGCAATGCCAATACAGTATTGAAACTACATACAGGGCTTGTTTTATGTGAAAAGTATGGTGATACACATATATACTTCATGTTTGTTACTAATCTAAAATGAGACTTCTTTTTTTGGCATTGGAAGTAATTCAAAGTGAGAGGTGGAAACAAAAATAGGAAAGACACTTAAGCCTAGAGCTTGAGTACTGAGTCTTGATGGACTTCTTGGTTCTATTGGTTTATTTCTCTAGACTCCAAAAAATGCTGGGTTATTTTAGTCTACGGTTGGGTAAAATATGGATAGACTCATATTGGGTTGGTTTGTTGTCACGATTGGTAAGGGGAAGAACCCAAATGCAGGCAGGCAGTGAAGGGGTTAACAAATGACTTTAATAGACAAACACAAAACAAAAACCCACGAGGGGGTATGAATCAAGAACTAAACTAAGGAACAAACAGAAAACAAAAGACTTCCCACGAGGGGGCAAAATGAAAACAAGAACAGTAAAACTAAACTAAATGACATGACCAAACGTCTTAAATAATACAATGAACAAAACTCACAAAACACGAACAGGACAAGGAACAGGACCACGGGTAGCAACACCAGCAAGACCACGCGAGACCACAGTACACCGTACGCACACAGTACACAACGCAATACAAGAGCACAAGACAAAGAAACAAGAGGGTATATATAGGGAAGACAAACGAAGGATAATTACATGGGGCAGGTGTGGGACATTAAACACTCAGGGAAAGATAACGAGGAAACGAGATGGCGGGAACAGAGACGAGACACTGGAAAAACACATGAGAGGTAAAAACCTAAACATCTCATGGCCTTCCCACATAAAACCCAAGGACTCTGCCCCGATCCCACCACACGACTAGAATTTCATAAACAAGACGGTGGGACCGTGACATTTGTATTGTAAAAAATGTCTGTATTTGACCCAAGCATGGGTTGAACCAACCCAACATTTTTTTTAGAAAGTACTTTGCTGGAACTTCCTATACTTTAGTCGATCCAGGCATGGTATTTTCAATTGTTATGTAAAATTTTGTCTTTGTGAAGGGTTATCACATTTCCGTGACAAAATGCACGCCGCCGTTTGGTGCATGTTTGACAGTATAATAATAATATATGACATTATCAGCTTTCCTCTACATCTTTGGCATTAGTATTGTGGATTTGTTATCTTCTCGTGAGAAAGCAGCATTTTCCTCAGCAAATGTCAGAGGCATTAGTTGAACATATTATCTACCATTAAAGCTAATTAAAATGTATTATTATTTAAACAGTTTACTTTGTGTTGAAGCTATCCTCAAGAGCCCTTTAAATCAAGAATATATTCTCAATGGCCGCTCTCCATTAATGTTGAGGAAGCACCAATAAAAGGAATTTATGTAGTTGAGATGTTCATTTTCAGCATCGGGGGGATTTTCCCTCTTGCTGATGTTTGTGGCCTTCACATAGAACGTCGACTAAATTGTCAATTTATAAGAAGCAAAGTAAATACTTCAATCGTTTGTGGCTCCACAAAATGGCAATACGTAATTATTTAGTGTGTTTTATGTATAATAATTTTTGGTTTGCCTACAGTGGCAAAAGTACAGCGTAAATGAGACAATTCACGAGTTCAGAAAAGAATCGAATGTAATTATTCCCCCCTGTTAGAGATGAAAACCAACATGTAGATTCCAAAGTGGATCTGATCGTGTCCAGATGGTTAATTAACATCTCCTTTAATTCACACTAAATGGAGAGTGCGTTTTGTTACTGCCGAATATGATTGAGACGAGGCCTTTCCGAGGAGATATTGCCGGATATCGAAATAAATAGGCTACACGCCAAATGAAATTTTGTCTGCATGAAGATCTTAAAGCTTATGTGTTATTTTATTTTTTATGGTACTTTCTTCTATGCCAATTTAATGTGCAGAGACTAATTTAATGTGTAATTTGTAGCCTAATTTCCCTAAAATGTGTAAACCCTGTGGCTCTGTGGCGCTATCAAAACATTGCTTTATTTGTTTGATCGGTCCGACAGCAACATTGGCTCAACCAATGGTGTGAGTCTGCAATTACGTTTGATGCTGTTGTTTCAAAATTCTTTAAAGGTGCTGTGTGTAATTTTTTGAAGGATCTATTGACAGAAAAGCAATATAACACACATAACTATATCTTCAGAGGTGTATAAAGACCTTACATAATGAAGCGTTATGTTTTTATTTGATGTTTTTATTACCTTAGCTATTTCTATCTACACACACCGCGGGCCCCTTTACACGGAACTCGCCATGTTGTTTCTACAGTAGCCCTAAATGGACAAATGGCTCTACAGAGAGTGCGTTTCATAAAAAATGATCTCCTTCGCCAAAGAAGCGAAAATGTGGCGACATCTTAGTCCCGTGTCAGCCACTGTAGTGCTTCGAAAGGAGGGGCAAGTGGCGGAGTGAGCCATTGGTTGCAATTCACATCCTCACCACTAGATGCTGAATTTCATACATTGAAACATTCACTTTCAAGCATTTTAATCACTTTTTTCCAGTTATTACTAGTTAAGTTTAAGTTATTACTGTTATTAAATTCAATTTTTTTTACTATTAACTGAATATAATAGTCTTAATATGATACTCTGTGGCATCTGATATTGCTTTTCCGGACACTTATGTTAGCAGAGCATTTACACAAACAGACGCAATACTATTACGTCTTTATTTTACATTATGTTGACACCGCCATGCAAACTTGCCTCCACGTTTAAAAGCAGATGAATAACCAATGGAAGAAAAAGATCTTTTAAGGGCCTAACAGGTCATTTTAAGCATTATGACAGTCATAGCAGTTTCTCATCACCTTTAGCATTCACAGGTTCTGCACAATTTACATGCGTATGTGCACACCCAGGCATTTTGTTTACATTGCTGTTTTAACTTCAATCTGAGTTTGTGTAGTGGTGTTTTGCTGCGGTGGAATGACAGCTTATCTTCCAAGTTGTTACAATGTTATTGTGATTGCAATGTAATAATGGCTATGTGTCACTGGCTGTTGTGTGTTTTGATGGGTAATGTCGTTATTCAAGTACACACGGTTTTATACATAGTGATGTTTTCATATGTACTGATATATACCGTAGGTACAGCGCGCAAAATTGCATCAACATGTCCGTGTCAAATGGTTTCGAGGCATCCGCACTTAGATGTTGCACGACTTCAGATTTGCTTAGCTGGTATAGAGATGCACATTATAGTGCATGTCTCCATAATACATGATGCTGCATGCATTAGAGACATTTCATTTAAGACCTGATTCGTTTTTTGTGTTTTACCGTGATGTGATGGTATGTGGTGAGAGACTGGATTTCCAGGCCAATACTGCATTAGTAACCTAAATTGATTCAGAGCACTTCCATCACGGGTTTATCTTAATTTTAACAACCATATTCTCCTGAAGAACACATTATAGACCACATGGGTCATGCACCTATTTCATTTGACTGATTATTTTTGGCAGCTGATACAAGAAGGATGTATGTTTGGAGCATCATAAAAGTGGGATGATGAATAGAATTTGCAACTTAATTTCTGTGATTTCTGCCACAGCATTTAGGCAAACTTCATATTTACTAACTGTCCATCTTGTAATTTATTAAGATAAAATACATTGGGCAAAAGAAAAAACTAATTTGCCACCTAAATTGCCATGATGCACTTACCAAAGCTAAATAAAGTTTATTTAAGGGGCGGGGCTCCTGGAAACTTCAAGAGATTTCTAATCAAGACAGGACCGCACCTCGTCTGAGGGGCTGCAAAGATTTGCTGAAGGAAATTGAAAGCTGTCATGGATGAATTAACCCTGTTATAGTGGGACACGTATCTTGAGCCTGCGAGCTCCGCTCAGAAACTGTGAGCAAATGAGAAGAAGGACTGAAATTCATTTCATAGCTCCTCAAGCACACTTGCCCTCAATCGCAGAAACTCTCTCTAAAGCTTCTCCTCCAATGACTGACTGGAACCTTTGGCGGCGTTTTTCTGACCGGGTCTTCGGCAGCCGAAACCGCTCCGTTCTAGAGAGAGCCGAGCAACATGAAGGGCTAGCTCTCTGTATGCGGGCTGGGAGCCGTTCCTCCAATTATGAGATTCATGAGTTTCAGGCAATTTTCTGGAATCATGGATGTTTTCGCAAATGCTTAGAGATTGAGATTTTTGCTGAACCATGAAATGTCCTGAAAATTACCCAGACTGGAGATTCCTTTTAATAGCTACGGATAAAAGTTTCTTTTAAAAACTTTTTTTAAACCTGTAATTCTTACTTCTTACCAGCAAGTCTTACATGAGATGTTCAAGTTGGAACAAGGTGAAGGGGGTCAGTTCTCTTGCACTATTAGCAGCACTATTATTTTTCATTTATAACTAGCACAGTGAGAAATTTAACAGGAAATGATGGAACAGAAATGTGGACGAGGGAACTGCCTACAGTACTGCACAGCACCTCAGTACGACACAAGTTTGACTAATATAATTAGCATTAGTTTTTATTCAGCTTGAGGGGCCGTTGTCTTTGCGTATAAAAACGCAACACAGAACGCGGGCTACTCAAGACGCGCTTTTGATAGATTGCCATGACAACTTATTACTGTAAACACAAGCTTGCAATGCTTGCCCCGGCCTTCGGGGTCTTCTGATTGGTCCACTGCTGTGGAACTGACATTGATGTGCTGCGCTACGAGTAATAGTTGAAATTCTTAACATAATGGAAAACAATGGAAAAATAGCGCAGCGGAATGGAAAAAACGTTCTGTCCTAAATCATCCCAGGAGAAACACACGGGACAGTATATCATGTAGGTTACATAACAGTGAGAAAGACATGAAATGTTGAAAATTGACCATATAACATTCTTTTTCATAATAAACATGATCCAAATAGTAATTTCTTTATTTAATATAAATACTTGGATGTACATTTATATATTATATTCCCCTCTCTCTTGTTCACTCTACATTTCCAACAGATATGGTCTGTCCCCATCCGGCACATTAAGAGTCAACCCCTCACCTGGACACACACAGAGAGAGAGAGAGAGAGAGAGAGAGGGAGAGAACAAACTCTCTCAGATAAATTATACAGCATGTGTCAGCTTTCTTTAGACCGGCTACCTGCAGTGCCCAAAGGTCCTAAACATTAAAATTCTACCTATACTCCTAATCAATCATTTATCTATGGTATTATTAGATGTAATTTTTCCACCCCGTGTGCCCATATCACAATGTCTCAAGTCAGTTAAACTAAAAGTATCACCTTTGTCTTTTAGGCACTTTTAAAGTTTCTCCCACAATGAGGCGAAGGTGCACAGCTCCAACTGAATTGTGACTCCTATGGAACACAAACAGGTGCAGTATGGACACGTTTGGTATGGCATGAACTGCAGGTTTTAGTCTAGATGACTTCCTTTCTGTCGGATTCATTTAGCAGCTCTGGCACTCGGTGGCAGGAGGAGATAAGTGTTAATCTAGGACAAGCAAAGTGAGCAACATGAGCCCAAAGCAGAGCTGAATCTCCCAGCCTACGAGATAACAGCAGACCGGCTTGGACAGGCCTGAAAATAAGACACTTTTATCGCTTATGAGCCGTTACTGTGTGCAGGTTTGTGATGTGGTTTGCACATATGTGATGTTTTTGGTGTCAGTCTGTATTGAAAGCAGTGAATACGGAGGCAGAATGAGACTTGACATAAACACTGCATTGCACCCCTTAGGAGTACCCAGAGAGACTGATCATCCATTTCAAAACTGTTGGAAGACCTCTGGGGTAGAGGCTATTAAAGCTGGGCTCACATATTTTGGAAACAATTTTGATGAGGAATTTCAGGCTCGCGAAAGATTTTTTTTGTCGTGGGGTGAAATCGGCAGTGGAATTCTAAAACTTGATAATATCTGGTGTTCACACTGTTGGTAGACTGCGGCCAATTGCAACAACTGTAACTTTATAATGTACAGACTAATAATCTACCTGTCATCTTTTGGTATAGGAAACATTCATATGTGCCAAAAGTAATTGTAGCATTAATAGACTTATAATGAGAAAGACTAGATCATAATATCAGATTTAATGCATTAAGTCACAGCATTGCAGTCGTGCTCATTATGGTAGCAGTGGTTGGGGGCCAAAGTAATAATATCATGCTTTAATACTTTTTAATATTACTCAGTATTTTCACTGCTATGTGGTACTAATTCTTTTTGCTGCCAGGGACAATTTGTGGTCAAAGTAAACCCTCACTGACAGCTACATTATAATGCTCTAAAGTAATTTTTTTGTAAAATAAATTGAGCTAATGTATTGTCTTCAACTTGATATCCGAAATGCTACACTTTTTTTCACAATCACAGAGCTCTTCAAACAGTACACACCTTTCTGTGTATCCCCTCTCTCTCTCTGGACATCCAAGGCAAAGACTATAGTATATGGTAAGTATAGACCCCTTTTGTACGACACCTTTAAATTAAGCAGGTTACTTCACAAAACGTATTTTAAAAAAGTAACTTACATAAAAGACTGCGTAAATCACTTATATAACTGGTTTGGTTTATTTAGAGAGTTTTCTACTAAAAGTTTGTCTTTATTTATTCTACTTGCAAAAACGGAAAATATTCTCGATGCCCTCAAGATGCATTGTGGGATTGACAGTGGCATGGAGAAAGTGTGCTGACACGTCCTGAATCTACAGCGCTCTGCTGTTGTGAGTGGATTTTTACGATGCAATGGAAACGTCTGGTAAGACATTTCCAAAATCACAGGGAATAAAAAATGTAAACTGAATTCATTTATTTGTAAATGCGTTACATATGACGCACACTGTGCTGACTGTTTTTTTACATCGACACCAGAATGGTGCTGTTTGTACACTATGGTACATACATTTACTTCTTTGCTTTAATTTGAATGTTGTTGTTTTTTAACCTTTTTTGTGTTTGTTCACGAATTTCATCCTTTTGCTGAGAATGCTCTTGATTCATTTTTGAATTTCTAAGCCACTTTTCCTTTAAGAACTTAAAACGTATTACTCAGAGAAGATGTGTATTCAAGTCATTGTATGAAATAGATTTCGATGTATTTTCGAGCGTCATAAAAGATCTGTATGAATAAATGAGCGTCACATCATTTACCGCTCGTGCTGTACCGCTCTCCTAATTTTGTTATGTCAGCACCGATTCTTTCCCTCCAGTAAGGACATGAAAGGAAGCTAAACGGCTCCACAGATGTCTGAACATATTCCACACCACGGCTCATCATCAGGTTTTAAGCTCTTCGTATCGCTCTATTGTTTCATTGTCTCATTAATTCAAACTTGCTTTCTTTCCCCCATATTCAATCTAAAATCCATTCCCTTTTTTCATCTCCGGTCTTTAGCTCTCTTTTTTCTCTATGTCTCTCTCTCTCCCTCAGCCGGCTGTGATGGGTTTCATTACTGTACTCCATCTTGGGCACGGACAGCTTCTCCCTTGTGCTATGCGCCTTCATATAATCCTTTTAATTAAAGGGCCTGCTCCTCACCCGCGCTGCCCCGAGCTTTGCTTCCACCGCACGCTTCCCGGCTCCATCCTTTTGTTCTTTTGAGGCTCGCCCGCTCATTTTGTCAAGCCGCGCTCCTGCCATTTGAAAGAAGGTGGCTTCACCTTTGTCTCTCTTCCTTTATATGGCTTTAATCTCCACACCAATATTGCCAGGGACCGGGTGGGTGTGCGTGGCTGTCTTTTGTGCGTCGGTGTGTGTGTTTGCGGTGGGCTAGCCATTGATCCGGCTCGGGGCTCATCAGGGTTAGGCGCAATCAGGGATTTAAAACACTCTTGATGGTGTGCGATTGGAACGTTGGATAAGAGCGCACAGGAAGGGCCTGCCATTTGTTTGAACACGCCATCGATTTTGCTTTATACGCCGAACAAAATCCCACCGTGAATGAACGGCTAGTGGTGTGTCTAATACTGAAAGAAAGCTCCTGGAATTAGAAAGAACGAATGGAGGAAAACAAGATCGAATGCCCAAGTGCATTTATTTCCATTTCCTTTTTTCATCGCGCTCCCGTATGCCATCACCCATTCTTCATTCCTCACGTGAAGCCTCCGCTGTACACACGGCCCTCGGTCCCACAGGGAGCCGGCTGCTTGTCCAAACAGATTCCCCACGCTGGCTGATTGATAAAATACTCTTTAACCTGTGCCTCCCTGCCCTTGACCCAGCCCATTCACTATTCATTTGGGTTTTAAAGTCACATTGGGCTGTCTGGAGTATCTGTCTGTGGATCTACAGGTTATTAATCTCCCTCTGGAGTTCTTGTTTTATGCATGCGTTCCCCTTTGTCGGCGAGAGGAGCTTCCTGCCCCCACCCCTGGGGTATTTATTCACCCACAATCCACATTGGTTACGTAGGACCCCACAATGCAGGACAAATTTCATACCCATCAGCAATGTATTGTTTTTGTCCCAACCATAAAAGCGATAGTTCATCCAAAAATAAGAAAAATTCAAATTTTTGGTTTAAAAAAAAACGTTTTTACTTTTTCTTCTGTGGAACATGAAAGACGATATTTTGAGAAATGTCTCAGTGGTTTTTTGTTCGTACGATGGAAGTCAATGGGGGCCAATGTTGTTTGGTTACCAATGTCCTTTAAAATATCTTCTTTTGTGTTGTGCAGAAGAAAGTAAGTCATAGAGGTTTGTAATGACACAAGGGCGAGTAAATGATAAGAATTTTCTATTTCGGATTCATTTACTTTCCCATTTACTATTTTACTAATATATATATATATATGAA